>NC_049981.1:7071402-7072499 GCF_000003815.2 Branchiostoma floridae
TGTACGTTATTTGCACATATGTTATTCCCGTGAACAATTTCATATCGTATTGATAACTTTGCTCCTGGTATTACTGTTGATTGGTTGATGGTAAATCTCGGCATAATTCAGTTTTACTGCAAAGCCGATTTGATACATGTTTTTATCAATAACCCAAATACTACTACTGTTACATAAAAAATGAACACTTCAGTACGTCTAAGCTTTCACTCCACCATACCTAGGTATGGTACGGAGTGAAATGTTGTTATATTTCAGCCATGCCACAGGTATTGTGAAATATATTGCATTCGTAGTTATATTTCAATCCAAACATAGATTGAAATATATTGTTTTTGTCGCGTCTCATCTCCTTGTTCTTCTTCTCCTACCAAATCTGATTTGAAGAAAGAATAAAACTAGAGTTCCACGAACACATACCTTTGCCAAATAAACCAGGTTTGTTATGTAGAATGATGTCTGTAGACATAAATGTGTTACTCATTACATTTTATTTTATATGCCTGGAGTTGGTTCATAACATTTCGCCATTGCTTATACACATCCGATCCCTATTTACATACTAATATTAAATTGTATCAAGCATCACTTAACCTATTAAGCTACCAAAAATCATGATGATCCTTTCATCCCTTCTTGACTTATTCTCTTTCAAAGTAGGAAACTAAACCGGCTCCTGCAGTTCAAGAAAAGACGTTTAGCGGACTCAAACATGTCTCTCTGCCATCTTTCTCAGTTACATATGTGACAAGTTTGAAAGTGCTATCACGGAATGCGGTGGATTTACCAACTTTCCTTGTTAATTATGCAAATTAGCTGTTAATTTGCATAACAAGTATCTCATTATGTAATTTTTTACTTAGGCTATCTACATACCAAAAATCATGACGCTCCGTCAACACGTTCGTATTTTCCATTAATTATGCAAATGAGATCATCATCTGCATAATTAATATGTATTGATATTTCTTTCTTTCTCAGCTACAAATGTGACAAGTTTGAAAGTCCTATAAAGGAATGCAGTGGATTTACACACTTTCCTCATTTATTATGCAAATTAGCTGTCGATTTGCATAATTAGAATTCCATCATGTAAG
>NC_049981.1:7072599-7076862 GCF_000003815.2 Branchiostoma floridae
CCGTCATTTGCATAATTAATATGCACACATATTTCTCTCTTTCTCATCTATATATGGACAAGTTGAAAGTCCTATCATGAAATTCAGTGGATTTATAAACTTTCCTTCATTAATTATGCAAATTAGTTACTGATTTGCATAATTAGTATTCTATTTTGTACATTGTTACTTGGGCTATCTACATACCAAAAATCATGACGATCCATCTACACGTTCTCGAGTTATTCTCGTCCAAATTTTGAAAGGAAGTCGGCGACTGCAGTTCCAAACAAGCCGCTAGGGGGTCCAAACTTACAGCACTTAAGGACTATCAAGGGCTACCAAGGGCTATCTACCACTCAAAAATCATAACCACAGCATGTCCAGAAGACGAGATATCAAAAATTGAGATTCTGCTGCAGTACCTTAGCAAGCCGCTAGGGGGCCCATAATCGAACTTGACCTTCGTTTTCCCGACCCCTACCCACCTACCAAATATTATCGGGATCCATCCGAGGCTTCTTGAGTTATACTGTTAACACACACACAGACAGACCCACAAGCCCAAAACATAACCTTAGCCATTCTGGCAAAGGTAAAGATAGAACATGATCAAATCACCGTACTAAAGGAGCCCATAGACATTGCCAAAAACAAGATCCCAGCATCATGTTTTTGCCACAATACCTGAACATCCAGTTCCGTCAGCGCGACCATCTCCTGTATATCCTGTGTTACAGGTACAAGTTGCGTCCAGTGAAGGGGCGGGGTTATCTGTGCAGGTGGCCTGGGCGTGGCACGGGTTGGGCGAGCAGGCGTTGATGTCTGGAGTTTGCAGTAAAAAAAAGGTATTGAGCATATTATATCTCACCAAAAATGTCTAGAATTCAAAATTATGAGCATGTCATGACCGGAACAAGAGATTCGAAGCTTCTGCCCGGTACACCAGGCTCCCGCTAGCAAGTCCAAATTAAAATTTTGTCTCCGGTCTGCTAATATATACAAAAGACTACCCGTACACTAAACGTCATTGAATTTGTACGTTATTTGCACATATTGTAATCCCGTGAACAATTTCATATCGTATTGATAACTTTGCTCTGGTATTACTGTTGATTTGTTGATTGTAAATCTCGGCATAATTCAGTTTTACTGCAAAGCCGATTTGATACATGTTTTTATCAATAAACCAAATACTACTACTGTTACATAAAAAATGAACACTTCAGTACGTCTAAGCTTTCACTCCACCATACCTAGGTATGGTACGGAGTGAAATGTTGTTATATTTCAGCCATGCCACAGGTATTGTGAAATATATTGCATTCGTAGTTATATTTCAATCCAAACATAGATTGAAATATATTGTTTTTGTCGCGTCTCATCTCCTTGTTCTTCTTCTCCTACCAAATCTGATTTGAAGAAAGAATAAAACTAGAGTTCCACGAACACATACCTTTGCCAAATAAACCAGGTTTGTTATGTAGAATGATGTCTGTAGACATAAATGTGTTACTCATTACATTTTATTTTATATGCCTGGAGTTGGTTCATAACATTTCGCCATTGCTTATACACATCCGATCCCTATCGAAATACTAATATTAAATTGTATCAAGCATCACTTAACCTATTAAGCTACCAAAAATCATGATGATCCTTTCATCCCTTCTTGACTTATTCTCTTTCAAAGTAGGAAACTAAACCGGCTCCTGCAGTTCAAGAAAAGACGTTTAGCGGACTCAAACATGTCTCTCTGCCATCTTTCTCAGTTACATATGTGACAAGTTTGAAAGTGCTATCACGGAATGCAGTGGATTTACCAACTTTCCTTGTTAATTATGCAAATTAGCTGTTAATTTGCATATCTGGTATCTCATTATGTAATTTTTTACTTAGGCTATCTACATACCAAAAATCATGACGCTCCGTCAACACGTTCATATTTCCCATTAATTATGCAAATGAGATCATCATCTGCATAATTAATATGTATTGATATTTCTTTCTTTCTCAGCTACAAATGTGACAAGTTTGAAAGTCCTATAAAGGAATGCAGTGGATTTACACACTTTCCTCATTTATTATGCAAATTAGCTGTCGATTTGCATAATTAGAATTCCATCATGTAAGTCTTCCCTTTGGCTACCTACATACCAAAAATCATGACGATCCGTCAACACGTTCATATTTTGTCATTAGTTATGTAAATGAGACCGTCATTTGCATAATTAATATGCATTCATATTTCTCTCTTTCTCATCTATATATGTGACAAGTTTGAAAGTCCTATCATGAAATTCAGTGGATTTATAAACTTTCCTCATTAATTATGCAAATTAGTTACTGATTTGCATAATTAGTATTCTATTTTGTACATTGTTACTTGGGCTATCTACATACCAAAAATCATGACGATCCATCTACACGTTCTCGAGTTATTCTCGTCCAAATTTTGAAAGGAAGTCGGCGACTGCAGTTCCAAACAAGCCGCTAGGGGGTCCAAACTTACAGCACTTAAGGGCTATCAAGGGCTATCAAGGGCTATCTACCACTCAAAAATCATAACCACAGCATGTCCAAAAGACGAGATATCAAAAATTGAGATTCTGCTGCAGTACCTTAGCAAGCCGCTAGGGGGCCCATAATCGAACTTGACCTTCGTTTTCCCGACCCCTACCCACCTACTAGATATTATCGGGATCCATCCGAGGCTTCTTGAGTTATATTGTTAACACACACACAGACAGACCCACAAGCCCAAAACATAACCTTAGCCATTCTGGCAAAGGTAAAGATAGAACATGATCAAATCACCGTACTAAAGGAGCCCATAGACATTGCCAAAAACAAGATCCCAGCATCATGTTTTTGCCACAATACCTGAACATCCAGTTCCGTCAGCGCGACCATCTCCTGTGTATCCTGTGTTACAGGTACAAGTTGCGTCCAGTGAAGGGACGGGGTTATCTGTGCAGGTGGCCTGGGCGTGGCACGGGTTGGGCGAGCAGGCGTTGATGTCTGGAGTTTGCAGTAAAAACAAGGTATTGAGCATATTATATCTCACCAAAAATATCTAGAATTCAAAATTATGAGCATGTCATGACCGGAACAAGAGATTCGAAGCTTCTGCCCGGTACACCAGGCTCCCGCTAGGAAGTCCAAATTAAAATTTTGTCTCCGGTCTGCTAATATATACAAAAGACTACCCGTACACTAAACGTCATTGAATTTGTACTGTAACGTTATTTGCACATATTTTAATCCCGTGAACAATTTCATATCGTATTGATAACTTTGCTCTGGTATTACTGTTGATTTGTTGATTGTAAATCTCGGCATAATTCCGTTTTACTGCAAAGCCGATTTGATACATGTTTTTATCAATAAACCAAATACTACTACTGTTACATAAAAAATGAACACTTCAGTACGTCTAAGCTTTCACTCCACCATACCTAGGTATGGTACGGAGTGAAATGTTGTTATATTTCAGCCATGCCACAGGTATTGTGAAATATATTGCATTCGTAGTTATATTTCAATCCAAACATAGATTGAAATATATTGTTTTTGTCGCGTCTCATCTCCTTGTTCTTCTTCTCCTACCAAATCTGATTTGAAGAAAGAATAAAACTAGAGTTCCACGAACACATACCTTTGCCAAATAAACCAGGTTTGTTATGTAGAATGATGTCTGTAGACATAAATGTGTTACTCATTACATTTTATTTTATATGCCTGGAGTTGGTTCATAACATTTCGCCATTGCTTATACACATCCGATCCCTATTTACATACTAATATTAAATTGTATCAAGCATCACTTAACCTATTAAGCTACCAAAAATCATGATGATCCTTTCATCCCTTCTTGACTTATTCTCTTTCAAAGTAGGAAACTAAACCGGCTCCTGCAGTTCAAGAAAAGACGTTTAGCGGACTCAAACATGTCTCTCTGCCATCTTTCTCAGTTACATATGTGACAAGTTTGAAAGTGCTATCACGGAATGCGGTGGATTTACCAACTTTCCTTGTTAATTATGCAAATTAGCTGTTAATTTGCATAACAAGTATCTCATTATGTAATTTTTTACTTAGGCTATCTACATACCAAAAATCATGACGCTCCGTCAACACGTTCGTATTTTCCATTAATTATGCAAATGAGATCATCATCTGCATAATTAATATGTATTGATATTCTTTCTTTCTCAGCTACAAATGTGACAAGTTTGAAGTCCTATAAAGGATGCAGTCGATTACACACTTTCCTCATTATTA
>NC_049981.1:7076962-7079489 GCF_000003815.2 Branchiostoma floridae
TTTGCACCGCTCACTCAGCACACACTGTAAATGAGGCCGTCATTTGCATAATTAATATGCATTCATATTTCTCTCTTTCTCATCTATATATGTGACAAGTTTGAAAGTCCTATCATGAAATTCAGTGGATTTATAAACTTTCCTCATTAATTATGCAAATTAGTTACTGATTTGCATAATTAGTATTCTATTTTGTACATTGTTACTTGGGCTATCTACATACCAAAAATCATGACGATCCATCTACACGTTCTCGAGTTATTCTCGTCCAAATTTTGAAAGGAAGTCGGCGACTGCAGTTCCAAACAAGCCGCTAGGGGGTCCAAACTTACAGCACTTAAGGACTATCAAGGGCTACCAAGGGCTATCTACCACTCAAAAATCATAACCACAGCATGTCCAGAAGACGAGATATCAAAAATTGAGATTCTGCTGCAGTACCTTAGCAAGCCGCTAGGGGGCCCATAATCGAACTTGACCTTCGTTTTCCCGACCCCTACCCACCTACCAAATATTATCGGGATCCATCCGAGGCTTCTTGAGTTATACTGTTAACACACACACAGACAGACCCACAAGCCCAAAACATAACCTTAGCCATTCTGGCAAAGGTAAAGATAGAACATGATCAAATCACCGTACTAAAGGAGCCCATAGACATTGCCAAAAACAAGATCCCAGCATCATGTTTTTGCCACAATACCTGAACATCCAGTTCCGTCAGCGCGACCATCTCCTGTATATCCTGTGTTACAGGTACAAGTTGCGTCCAGTGAAGGGGCGGGGTTATCTGTGCAGGTGGCCTGGGCGTGGCACGGGTTGGGCGAGCAGGCGTTGATGTCTGGAGTTTGCAGTAAAAAAAAGGTATTGAGCATATTATATCTCACCAAAAATGTCTAGAATTCAAAATTATGAGCATGTCATGACCGGAACAAGAGATTCGAAGCTTCTGCCCGGTACACCAGGCTCCCGCTAGCAAGTCCAAATTAAAATTTTGTCTCCGGTCTGCTAATATATACAAAAGACTACCCGTACACTAAACGTCATTGAATTTGTACGTTATTTGCACATATTGTAATCCCGTGAACAATTTCATATCGTATTGATAACTTTGCTCTGGTATTACTGTTGATTTGTTGATTGTAAATCTCGGCATAATTCAGTTTTACTGCAAAGCCGATTTGATACATGTTTTTATCAATAAACCAAATACTACTACTGTTACATAAAAAATGAACACTTCAGTACGTCTAAGCTTTCACTCCACCATACCTAGGTATGGTACGGAGTGAAATGTTGTTATATTTCAGCCATGCCACAGGTATTGTGAAATATATTGCATTCGTAGTTATATTTCAATCCAAACATAGATTGAAATATATTGTTTTTGTCGCGTCTCATCTCCTTGTTCTTCTTCTCCTACCAAATCTGATTTGAAGAAAGAATAAAACTAGAGTTCCACGAACACATACCTTTGCCAAATAAACCAGGTTTGTTATGTAGAATGATGTCTGTAGACATAAATGTGTTACTCATTACATTTTATTTTATATGCCTGGAGTTGGTTCATAACATTTCGCCATTGCTTATACACATCCGATCCCTATCGAAATACTAATATTAAATTGTATCAAGCATCACTTAACCTATTAAGCTACCAAAAATCATGATGATCCTTTCATCCCTTCTTGACTTATTCTCTTTCAAAGTAGGAAACTAAACCGGCTCCTGCAGTTCAAGAAAAGACGTTTAGCGGACTCAAACATGTCTCTCTGCCATCTTTCTCAGTTACATATGTGACAAGTTTGAAAGTGCTATCACGGAATGCAGTGGATTTACCAACTTTCCATGTTAATTATGCAAATTAGCTGTTAATTTGCATAACTAGTATCTCATTATGTAATTTTTTTACTTAGGCTATCTACATACCAAAAATCATGACGCTCCGTCAACACGTTCATATTTTCCATTAATTATGCAAATGAGATCATCATCTGCATAATTAATATGTATTGATATTTCTTTCTTTCTCAGCTACAAATGTGACAAGTTTGAAAGTCCTATAAAGGAATGCAGTGGATTTACACACTTTCCTCATTTATTATGCAAATTAGCTGTCGATTTGCATAATTAGAATTCCATCATGTAAGTCTTCCCTTTGGCTACCTACATACCAAAAATCATGACGATCCGTCAACACGTTCATATTTTGTCATTAGTTATGTAAATGAGGCCGTCATTTGCATAATTAATATGCATTCATATTTCTCTCTTTCTCATCTATATATGTGACAAGTTTGAAAGTCCTATCATGAAATTCAGTGGATTCATAAACTTTCCTCATTAATTATGCAAATTAGTTACTGATTTGCATAATTAGTATTCTATTTTGTACATTGTTACTTGGGCTATCTACATACCAAAAATCATGACGATCCATCTACACGTTCTCGAGTTATTCTCGTCCAAATTTTGAAAGGAAGTCGGCGACTGCAGTTCCAAACAAGCCGCTAGGGGGTCCAAACTT
>NC_049981.1:7079589-7088373 GCF_000003815.2 Branchiostoma floridae
CAAGGGCTATCTACCACTCAAAAATCATAACCACAGCATGTCCAGAAGACGAGATATCAAAAATTGATATTCTGCTGCAGTACCTTAGCAAGCCGCTAGGGGGCCCATAATCGAACTTGACCTTCGTTTTCCCGACCCCTACCCACCTACCAAATATTATCGGGATCCATCCGAGGCTTCTTGAGTTATACTGTTAACACACACACAGACAGACCCACAAGCCCAAAACATAACCTTAGCCATTCTGGCAAAGGTAAAGATAGAACATGATCAAATCACCGTACTAAAGGAGCCCATAGACATTGCCAAAAACAAGATCCCAGCATCATGTTTTTGCCACAATACCTGAACATCCAGTTCCGTCAGCGCGACCATCTCCTGTATATCCTGTGTTACAGGTACAAGTTACGTCCAGTGAAGGGGCGGGGTTAGCTGTGCAGGTGGCCTGGGCGTGGCACGGGTTGGGCGAGCAGTCTGGAGTTTGCAGTAAAAACAAGGTATTGAGCATATTATATCTCACCAAAAATATCTAGAATTCAAAATTATGAGCATGTCATGACCTGAACAAGAGATTCGAAGCTTCTGCCCGGTACACCAGGCTCCCGCTAGGAAGTCCAAATTAAAATTTTGTCTCCGGTCTGCTAATATATACAAAAGACTACCCGTACACTAAACGTCATTGAATTTGTACGTTATTTGCACATATTGTAATCCCGTGAACAATTTCATATCGTATTGATAACTTTGCTCTGGTATTACTGTTGATTTGTTGATTGTAAATCTCGGCATAATTCCGTTTTACTGCAAAGCCGATTTGATACATGTTTTTATCAATAAACCAAATACTACTACTGTTACATAAAAAATGAACACTTCAGTACGTCTAAGCTTTCACTCCACCATACCTAGGTATAGTACGGAGTGAAATGTTGTTATATTTCAGCCATGCCACAGGTATTGTGAAATATATTGCATTCGTAGTTATATTTCAATCCAAACATAGATTGAAATATATTGTTTTTGTCGCGTCTCATCTCCTTGTTCTTCTTCTCCTACCAAATCTTCAACTGGTTTCAACTTTTTTTTTCATTTTTGGGCTGCATGAACTTTGTCAAGGAGCTAGATAGCAAATACAGTGAAACATGTATTAGCGGCCACCTCTGCATGGCAGACACATGGCCATTGCGGTCACTTTTTTGTGGTCCTTGATTTTTCCCTGCATTAAAAAGTAGTCTATGGCATCCACCTGTCCAACTCGGCCACGACCACATTATGTCCGGTTCAGCATTACAGAAACACTGCCTATTGCGACCATACGGCGGCCGTATGTCACTCTACGCCGGGTTTAAAATCGTAGTTTGCGAGAATTTCGAGTTCCCGATCGGGTCATTTAGGCGGCAGCAGAAGGCTTAAACTTTAAAGTGCAAGATTTTGTCGGCAAATTTACGAACCAAAATGTGCATTTATTGTTCACAGAAGTTGTTTGAATAAAAGGAATCTATATTTAAAAGTGTTTGATTTCAACGAATCATGATCATGATTTGTATTTTTTTTTTCAAAATGAAAGGTGCTTGAGTTTCCCTTTTCAAAACACTGCTCACCCACGGTCCTTAGGAAATATTCCAAGAATAGAAACAGCAACAAGCTTCTGGAAATATCGGTCTACAGCAATTTGTTGCAGTAAGTTGTTGCAAATAACCTTTCTATAAATGTACAAACATCGATTCCAGATTATGAACATCAAAGAAATATATTAGTCAACATGGGCAGTAACATAAAATGTTCTCGTTTGTTTGCTTCTATATTATCTATTTAACTAGGGTGAAAGCATATCGCTTGACGGATCATTTAAAACCTCATACCTTTTGAGCTGTAAATCTAAACATGGCTTACCTGTGCAACGTTTATATGAATATAAAGATCAGTGGGTGCTGAAATCATGTTTAACTTTTTGCTGGTAGTCAATTGATCAGCATCTTCTCTATAGTGGCCACCTGTCTATAGTGGCCACATTTGCCCAGTCCATTGAGTGAGCGCTGTAGACAGGTTTGAATCTACTTCCAAAAATTGCATTATTATCATAATTACGTCATATTACAACACAACATACGTACAATACCAAAATTATAGATGAGGCCACAGCAAGTAAATCTTATGGATGACATCAGCGCGCGCATTAATTTTTGCCTGATTTCAGAAAAAAAAAACTTTTTTCTTCTGCAGGGATGCACAATATGACGATAAAGTACCAAAATGAGCAAACATGTTGTGCTGTAGCCTAATAATTCTACTTGTAGAAGTGACACTTGCGAGGTACCCAGGACTGTAGTTGTAGAAATGAAACTTATTGGATAGTTGTAAAAGTGAAACCAATATGGAAGCCACGAGTGTGGTTACCAACTTTGTTGGTGATGCCAGTCTACCACACTAGTGTCACTTGTACCACACCAGTACATGTGTTGAATACAGGAATGAATGTCTTTTTTGCTCTGATACCATGTTTTGTCCCTATAATTCTTGTTACAACATTCATCACAACTTTATGGTGCCTATTTTTATATTTCAGCCATACATAGTATGGTGAAATATATTGTATTCGTAATTACATTTCAGCCATACCATATATGGTATGGTGAAATATATTGTATTCGTAATGTTTCTTTCTCCTGTCAAATCTTCAAATTGAATCATCTCCGTTGTTCCTGGACCGAATGACCTGGAATTTGGTACAAGGGTAGAATGGGCCAATACCCAGGTGCTTTTTTCTAATTTTTTTTTTTCATATCTGCCTCTAAAATGATTTTATTGAACTTTAAAGGTCATGTTTTGACCAAAACGGTATATTTTGGCCCCCTGTACCCTGGTCTTACAATGGAATGGCCTGAAATTTCGTGTAGACAGGCATTAGATATTTGATAAAATGATCCAAGTAAAATTTTTGGCATAAAATACAGTAACTTTAAAATGCTTAATTTCAGCACTTTTCTGAGGAGAAATTGGTTTTCTTTCGGCCTCCTTCCGTGAACTCTAGTGACCCCACACACCTGCGCAGCCTGGGCTTTCGCGAGAGTTAATTGAATTTAATTGGGCCAGCCAATCAGCGCCGAGGAAGACGAATGCTAATTAATATTCATAAGCTGGCTTCCAATGCCGTATATGAAGACAGAAACACATGCATATTACAGCCTTACAGTGGCCATACATGTGTGTCACCCTTTGCCCGGTTTAAAATTGTAGTTTGCGAGGATTTGGAGTTCAGACAGGGTCATTTGAGAGGTAGCGGACGGTACGCATGCATTGAACGTTAGAATACAAGTCTTTGTCGTTGAATTAATCAACATTCCGCATGGCGATATCAATCATTTTCGGCAGAGTTAACTTAAGTAGGGTTAGTTTAGACATTTGAGAAAATGTTACTTGGCGGAAAACGCGGGAAAATTGGCCAGTTTGCGTTTAGTTTTGATACGTAGGTTTGACGGTGGCGAAATTGATTATTTTCTCATTAATATTTCTCGTCATAATCATTTGAACTGTAAGTCTAAACAATTGGCTTACATGTGCAATTTTATGTGAATAAAGATCAGTGGGTACTAAAATTATGTGTAACTTATTGCTCTTTGTCAATAGATCAGCATTTTTTCTATAGTGGCCATATGTCTATAGTGGCAACATTTCTCTCACTGTACTGGAAAGAAAAGTGATGTATTTTTCCCGAGCAAATGTAGGTACTTCTAGTGTTGTTGTTGTTTTTATTACGTAAACTTTGTACATTCAAATTGTAAGTAACTTTAAACTGCCAGAGTTTTATCCCAATAAAACACTCCCAGTACCAGGGTATCACCACTGACCCCCGAAAAGAAACCCTCGAACAAGGTAGAAACTCCCATCCTCCGGGTCTCACACGCTACCAGCAGGAAATTATAACACTAACACAACAAGATCACGCCCGTTGGCTGTTGCATACAAAGTAAAACAATTTAACAGTGGTATGCAGGAGGATATACTTAACAAAGAAGGAAATGAAATATATAGATAAAGCCACATCAAGTTAAGCTGTTGGTACTGGAATTTTTCAGAAAAGAAATGAAGAAGCAATGAAGCGAATGATCGATAAATTCTTTTAAAAATTCAAGACGTCTCCGTTTATGTAATGGCTCATACAAAACAAGAACAAGATTTAAGTTTTCAGCTTGAAAAAACAACAACACTCCTACTACACAGTACCTACTGTCCAAGCAGAGGTTAGGCTCCGGCTGTTTTTTAACGTTATTTTAGTCGTTTTTATCGGGCTTTCTTTTTTGTCATTTTTCTTGAAGTACGCCAGTCAGTAGGTTTTGACACAGTAAGATATAAAAAATAGAAAGCCCGATAAAAAAGACTAAAAAAAAAACCTTGAACAAGTGACCGTAGGTAACATACTCTGTGACTTAATTATGGTTTATGTCGGTTGTGATATTTCTGTGGTGTATAACTCGGTGTTTATATCGCATACAGAACACATCACATCAGCTTATACCAAAAACTTACTTAAAAGCTAACATACCTAGCACTGCCAAATTTAAAACACAGTCCTGTGCGCATTAACAGCGAACTCAGCGTCTCAATCGAACGACGCCAAATGAAAAAAAAAATAATTTCCTAAAGTTTGAGTTCCCACCGACAATGGCTTAATTCTGTGTATATGCGAAATATATAATTTCCATTAATGAAAACTACCCTTCAATCCTTCGTGTAAAATATAATTTCCCTCCAAGTGCATCATTTCCTAACCGTGTTCAGACGACATGCCAATCCACATGCGATTGCGGCATACGGAACTTAGAGATATAGGTGCGAACACCCAACGCACAAAGTGATTACCATACTCTGTTACTGGAGGTTACCCTCCAGTGTCACAGAGTAAAAAACAGCCGGAGCTTAACCTCAGATTGGAGAGTACAAAGTACCTGCACCTGCTTGATAATTATTAAATCGCATGCCATACGTGAATAAATGAAAAGTTCACTGCAATAATAAATGTACCCACATCACTAGGAGCTGATAACGGTACTTAGACGTAGTTATTGTACTGGAAATTATTGAATGGCTTCATGTAATTTCATGATGAAAATCTTCTGAATGGAAGATGCGGTGTTTTTTCACCAAATAGGAGCTGCCGCGATTCTAAAAAAATAATTAGTTATGCATAGGGGCTCCTGTGGGAGATTATATTCTTCCATATGGGCCCGGGCATATTGAGCAAGCTCTGTTTTTACCTAGAATCAATTCACAATATTAGTTCTCATTTGGGGATAACTTACGGTCAAAATGTTCCATTATTGCGCAGGGGTGACTTGGAACAGTCCAATGTTGCGTGGGAATGGGTATGGCTGAAATATGCTGTATTTGCACCCAAGCAAATGTCGGCCTTTCTAGTTGAAAATGTAGCCATCTTTTTTTTTTTTTTTCACCCATCTTTTTTTTCGCCCTATCGCATTATTTTTGCAGTCTGCAGAGGATGTCATCCATACTTGCTGTGGCCTAAATAAATAAAACTCTACGAGTACATCATCCCTTGCATATTTGGTGATGTTAACCCTATCCAGACCGGGCTTTTTTGGGATAGCTGGGACCTGGGGGACTCTTTTGACCCCCCCCCCCTTCGTAATTTAAAAACGGCTTGGGTTACGATCACCAAATTTGGAGGGGATGATGGACTAGTAAAGTTTTATATTTTCTGTAAGTTTGGTATCGTTAATACGTAAGTTGACGTAATTATGACGTCATAATGTCATATTTTAGGCTAAAATCGTCTATATATGAAATTTCCGCTATACTTAAAGCTATTAAAGAAAACGAAAGCTTAAGGTTATATTATTGGTGTCTAAGTCTGCCAAGTCATTTGTTGCCAATGACGACGACACTGACGCCAATATGACGTCAGAACATGACGTCATTTGTCCGCCATATTGGATCAACAAGCTTGAATTTTTTAAAATACGATTTTTTCCACATATAACCACGAAACCAAATGGAAGTGGACTAAAAAGGTTCAAATGATTGTGCTTTGTTAGAAAATAAAAGATTTTGACGGAAATTGAGTAAAAATAACATGTATTTATCGTTGAAAATGGCATTG
Source organism: Branchiostoma floridae (assembly GCF_000003815.2). Classification (NCBI taxonomy): domain Eukaryota; kingdom Metazoa; phylum Chordata; class Leptocardii; order Amphioxiformes; family Branchiostomatidae; genus Branchiostoma; species Branchiostoma floridae. Next base: position 7,085,708 of record NC_049981.1, read on the forward strand.
TCCGCCATCTTGGATTTTGAACCATGACGTCATCAAATTAGCATAAATTATGAATAATAAATAGAAATTTATTTTAGAATTACACAGGATCTTAATGATATAGATAAACAAGTTTGGTCTAGCAATAAAACTATGAAATCCCATAATTCAAACTGAAATTAGTAAATTTGGTAAAATATGCCTGTCAGAAACCCGTTGCCATGGCAACATGAAAAATCACAAGAAGATTTAGACCAATATATGAATTTTTAGTGTAAAATGGCAAAATATCTTAAGGATATAAATCATTCTGAAGTGGTGTAGGGCAAACATTCGAATGTATAGTACAGGAGCCAGGTCCTCAAAAAATTGATTTCGTTGCACCCACTTTACAGAAAAGGTTTGACCTAATTTTGTGGTAGAGGGGTCTTTGGTCCATCACCCAGCATGATTTTTATGCTCAAATTGTGGTATCACTTTTTTGGTAGCTAAGCATAAAGGTAGAACACGTATTCTGCACAGGTGAAAAAATTCAATTTTCCAAGGGGGAGGGGCAAAAAACTAAACATCAATATTTTTCCATCAAAATTGGTAGGCTGGTACAACTTTTCATGGGAAATACATAAATGTTCATTTTTCCCCAAAATTTTACCTTTTTCCAAAAGTTATGGGTCTTAAAAGTTCGATTTTTAGGCATTTTTTGTACCAAAAAACAAACTGTTTACTTTGCAAAATCAGATAATTAATTGTGCTACCTACGGGGCCTTGCCTGATGAGTTAGACCTACCGTCCAAATCATACCCTCCATATCAACCTTTAAATCATCAAAATCCGCCAATGCGATCCGGAGATATGAATGTGTGAATGTTGACACATCTGCCATATTCTATTGCCAATATCGTCGCTAAGGCCGTTGCTAAGGCCGTTGCTAAGGAGGTTTTGGATCATACTCCACAACAAAACTGCTATGCAGAACAAACTTTTCCGATGTATTTTGCTTTGGTTATCTCAGTAGAAGTCTAAGGAGAAAAGTTGTTATGTTTATTGTTAAATAGATGCAGGAATACTGTTTTCTAACGTCATTTCTTTCAGAATCTGTTAGCAAAACTGTTGTTAAGGCCGTTGCTAAGGGGGTATTCAGTCATGTTTCAAGCAAAATACAGCAGTTCAGAGTCAAGATTTCTGGCACATTCTGCTCATGCCATCTCGTAAACCATGCATAACTTAAAATACTTTAATTGTTTGATTGATTGATTGGTTGGTTGGTTGGAAATATTAATTGGGGCTCTGCATGGGGGATATAAGGATACTTGAAAAGAATTATGCTGATTTGACATATTTTTATTGTTCCTCCCTAATGTCACTAAGTAGGTACCTTATTAAATCGCCGCGTATATCTACTGCTATGTTGAACACAATGAAAAGGGCTCTGCATGGGGGTTATCAGGACACCAGAAATGTGATTACACAGGACACATGGATCCAAACTCACACGGATCTGCATGGGGGTTATCAGGGCACTAGAAATGTGATACCATGTATACAAAACTGTGTTAAATACAACATATTACCAAAGACTGAACTGCCAAAGATTTGCCAATAAGATCTCCGACAAACATCTACTACGTTAGAATGAAACAGTATATGGGATCTAAAAAAAAACAGTTTGCACATGGGTCTGCATGGTATTTAAATTACAAGTTACATGGTAACAGAGCTTTTTTATATAAACAATTTATTTAGAAAGACCAATTAACAAACGCAATGTGAATAACAAAAGGAAAATCTTATTAGGTTTGTGTACATTGCTTGATAAAGTAGGATCAGTATACTACCAGTGCGAAGGCCGATGGAGTATCCACCTTGGTAGGTTGTGAGTTGATTTCCTGACAGTGTCATAACAAAGTAACTTTAAAAAAAGTTGGACACAATGCCTTATCTCCCTACCACGCAACATTTAGGAAAGAGTGTGATAGCATTACACACACTAACAATAACACAAACAGTAGACTGGCCCCCCGCTTAATACATGTATGCACCAGTGTGTGGCCCAAGGGCTTATAGGAACGGTGGTAAGCAACGTCAACTGTAAGAACTGACTCACAAACAACCCTAGGCATGAGATTAATAATTGAGATTGTATCTGGAGGATGTGCTGAGATAGACAGTAGTCTTTCTAAAGTACAAAACACAGAGGAACACTCGAGTTGACTATGCTTCGACTTGAACAATTACATTCAGCCACTTACAGTTGGAAGTCCAATTTGCTAGGAGGAGTTTACCAGGATCTTGCCAGTCTTCTTTGCAACAGGAAGATAAACAATTAGCTCTAGTTGTCATGGACTGGGCCATGAAACATTAATTCCTTTCATTAAAATCCAGAGAGCAGATGACAGACTTATCTAAAAAGCGCGGAAGGAGCTGGCACGTGGCTGCAGTAATCACACAGGGGGACGATGGCAAGTATGATGTGAAGAATTTTGTGCATTTTTTTAGTAATGGGCATGGACCTAGGCGCCCCTATCCCGAATTTCAAGTCGTTTTCAATGTCAAGACACAAGAAGGCAAAAATGTACGTTTTTGGTCTCAAAATAAACAAATAATCCCTTAAAGTCATTTCGAAGTGAGAGTGCACATTACTAGACACAGCTGACTGTGAGCAACAATCAAGTGTAACTGTTTACTAT
>NC_049981.1:7088980-7104346 GCF_000003815.2 Branchiostoma floridae
ATCAAAGGACCGCCGGCTATCAATCAAACACGGCTGTTGATTATATTTCAGCCATACATAGTATGGTGAAATATATTGTATTCGTAATGTTTCTTCTTCTTCTTCTTTCTTTCTCCTGTCAAATCTTCAAAGTGATTCATCTCCGCCGTTCCTGGACCGAATGACCTGAAATTTGGCACAGGGGTAGAATGGGCCAATACCTTGATGCTTCTTTCTCAGTTTTTTCATATCTGCCTCTAAAATGATTTTATTGAGATTTTTTGGTCAATTTTAGACCAAAACTGTATATTTTGGCCCCTGTACCCTGGTATTACAACCAAATGAGCTGAAATTTGACAGAGATGTGCCTTGATAATGCCCCCATATAAATTCGATAACACTTTTGGTGTACAGTACAACAAAATGCTTATTTTTGCGATTTTTTTACCAATTTTTGACCAAAAAGGGACACTTTTGGCCCCTGTACCCTGGTATTACAACCAAATGAGCTGAAATTTGACAGAGAATTGCCTTGATAATGCCCCCATATAAATTCAATAACACTTTTGGTGTACAGTACAACAAAATGCTTGTTTTTGCGATTTTTTGACCAATTTTTGACCAAAAAAGGACACTTTTGGCTCCTGTACCTTGGTATTGCAACCGAATGAGCTGAAATTTGACACAGATGTGCCTTGATACTCCCTTCATATAAATTCAATAACACTTTTGGTGTATAGTGTAACAAAATGCTTATTTTTGCGATTTTTGGCCAATTTTTGACCAAAAAAGGACACTTTTGGCTCCTGTACCCTGGTATTACAATTAAATGACCTGAAATTTGATATAGATAGGCATTAGATACTTGGTAACAAGATTCAAGTAAAATTTTTGACATAAACAACTTTAAAATGATTAATTTTGGCACTTTTCTGAGGGGAAATTTGTTTTCTTTTGGCCTCCTGACGTGACCTTCCGTGACCCCGCACAGAGCCACACCTGTGCGCGTCAGCCGGAGAGTTAATTGAATCAAAGACCTAGCCAATCAGCGAAGAGGAGGCCAAAGGCTAATTAATATTCATAAGCGGGGCCTCATGATCCCTTTATATTGTATCAGTTCTTAGGGGCATATCTATGATAATCGCAGCAATCACTTAACTTCTCTTCAGGAGTTTAGCGTAACACTATTTCAGGTCAAACCGACAAAGGCAACTAAAAACAAACTTTAACATTACTGAGTTCAACAGTACTTATAACTTGTTATCCGAAGTTGAAACGCTAGCGATGGTATTTTCGCTGCGCTGTTAGCTCCGTGCGACTGTTGTTGACGGTCTTATAACGGTATATTTTGCACCCCTGTACCCTGGTATGAGTAACATTTGGTATAGATAGGCATAAGATAGTTGGTAAAATGATCCAAGTAAAATTTTTGGCATAAAGTACTGTAAAAAGCTTAATTGCAGCACTTTTTTTTAGGGGAAATTGGTTTTCTTTCGTTCTCCATGCCATGACCTTTCGGACGTTCACCCCACAGAGCCGACATCTGCGTCTAGCCGGCAGGAAGAGTTAATTCAATTAATGGTTCAGCCAATCAGCGAAGAGGAAAGCGAAGGCTAATTAATATTCATAAGCGGGACCACACAATACGTTAACTTGAAGACTCAGGCCGTACAGACTTCTCGCCAGGATTTTTTCAAAGCGTCGGACAGGGGTCCGGGGGGCAGTAGGAAAGAAGGTCCAAGCAATGTAAAACATCACGTAGCATGAAGTTCGCTGTCAACTGGCACACAGCACATTACTGTTTGAAACTCTAAGTCTAATCAACAGCCGTGTTTGATTGATAGCCGGCGGTCCTTTGATGAAGTCGGCGAAAGGTGCGTTAGTTAGAAAATCTGCGTTTAGTTTTGATACGTAATTAATTATAAGTTAGACAGTGGCGAGAATGATTATTTTCTCATCAATATTTCTCTTCAGAATTATTTGAACTTAATTGTACATCTAAACAATTGGCTTACCTGTGCAATGTTTATATGATTAATGATCAGTGTACTGAAATCATGTGTAACGTATGGCTCCTAGTCAATAGATCAGCATTTTCTCTATAGTGACCACCTGTCTATAGTGGCCACATTTCCTAGTGCTGTTGTTGTTTGACATAAACTTTGAACATTTAAATTGTAAGTAACTTTAAACTGCCAGAGTTTCAGCCCAATAAAACACTCTCAGCGCCAGGGTATGAACAGACTGACCAGACAGACGAAAATAAATCCTCGAACAAGGTTCAATCGTATCTTCCGGGTCTGGCAGGAAGTTGTTAAACTAAAATAAGAATAGGCTCGATGGCTGATTGCATACAAAGTAAAACAGTTTTACAGTTTTACAGCTTGAAGAAAACAAACGCTCCTACAGTACCTGCACCTGCTTGATAATTATTAAATCGTATGCCCTACTTGAATAAAAAAAGTTCACTGCAATAATAAATGTACCCACATCACAAGGAGCTTATACTTTTTTAAACTTACACCTAGTTATCGTACTGAAAATTGTTAATGACATTACATGAAGTCATTCAACAATTTTCAGTCATGATGAAAATTTTCTGAATGGAAGGTGTGATTATTGTCATTTTCTGAAAAATAGAAGCAAGCTCTGTTTTTACCTGGAATCAATTCACAATACCAGTCCACTTTGGGGGATAATGTACTGTTAAGAGGATGTTCCATTTTTGCGCAGGGGTGATTTGGAACAGTCCAATGTTGCGTGGGAAGGGGTATGGCTGAAATATGCTGTATTTGCTCTTAAGCCTTTCTAGTTGAGATTGTATCTGGAGGATGTGCTGAGATAGACAGTAGTCTTTCTAAAGTACAAAACACAGAGGAACACTCGAGTTGACTATGCTTAGACTTGAACAATCACATTCAGCCACTTACAGTTGGAAGTCCAATTTGCTAGGAGGAGTTTACCAGGATCTTGCCAGTCTTCTTTGCAACAGGTAGATAAACAATTAGTTCTAGTTGTCATGGACTGGGCCATGAAACATTAATTCCTTCCATTAAAGTCCAGAGAGCAGATGACAGACTTATCTAAAAAGCGCGGAAGGAGCTGGTACGTGGCTGCAGTAATCACACAGGGGGACGATGGCAAGTATGATGTGAAGAATTTTGTGCCCTGAGGCGTCGTCAAGTGGTATATATTGCGTTCAGTCTGCAAAAAATTCTAGGAATTGCACAGGCATTTTTCCAAGAATGCTAGTACTCCACAGTATGCTGGGTATGCAAGCCCCCCCCCCCTAAATCTGTTCCAGATGTATCTCTGGTATGCAATGGTGGAATGTAGGTCACACTAACTTCCTGGAGGAATTTGTTCTTTGAAACTAGTGGTAAGACAGGGAAACTCTGCACAGTGGATCACGTTGTCTTGGTTGTTATGTTATGTTATGAAGGATACATTTTCTTTTCTAGAGCTTGTTCAAGCCATACGCCACAGGCAGACAGGAAATACTTCTGTAGTACTCAGCTGTAGGTTTAGGTCACTGGCAGACCATTGTGCTGTACCGGGGATAGTACATTTCTGCTGGCTGTAGGTTTATGTTACAGGTGGGCTAGTATATTGTGCCAGGGATAGTGCGACAGGGAAGTTCCAGTCTATTTCTGATTTGAGCTGTATTGTTGTACCCCCAATCGTCGTCATGGCAATAATACATTTTTATTGCCAGTCTTGTTTTAGTAGTTGGCATGGACCTAGGCGCCCCTATCCCGAATTTCAAGTCGTTTTCAATGTCAAGACACAAGAAGGCAAAAATGTACGTTTTTGGTCTCAAAATAAACAAATAATCCCTTAAAGTCATTTCGAAGTGAGAGTGCACATTACTAGATACAGCTGACTGTGAGCAACAATCAAGTGAAACTGTTTACTATTATGTTGCAGCAACTGATAGAAACTGATACAATTTGATCAGTGTATCATAAACACTGGTCTAAATTTCAGGAGCGACCCTTCGAATTATTATTAGGCCACAGCAAGTAAATTTTATGGATGACATCAGCGCGCTCATTAATTTTCGGCTGATTTCAGAAAAAAAAAGATTTTCTTTCTTCTTCATGGATGGTCAGATAGACAAAAATTGGTAAATGAGTTCTGTTGTAACCAAATAATTGTATATAGAATTGGCACTAGATAGGTAGCATTGACTGTAGTTGCAGAAGTGAAACTTGCTGGATAGTTGTAAGAGTGGCACCAATATGGAAGTCATGACTGTACATGTAGTTGCCAACATGGTTAGTGATACCAGTCTACCACACTGGTGTCACCTATACTACACTAGACTAAGTGCATTTCCTTAAATGCAGGAATGAATGCCTTGTTGGTCGTGATGCCATATTTTGTCACTTCAATTCTTGTTACAACTTTTATGGTGTCTATTTTGAAAATTTGCCATCTTGTTTTTTTTTACCCGTCTTGTTTTTTTTCGCCCTACCTCATTATTTTTGCAGTTTGCAGAGGATGTCTTCCATTAAATTTACTTGTTGTGGCCTTAGGATATAGCTAAGCACTATACTCTTATTTTGGGCCATGAATATCTCTAGTTCGAAGTTGTGAAACTGTTGATCACTTACCGCCACAGTAGACCATGTTAAGTACGTTGCACGTAGGAATCCCGGGGAGTTTATACACGAAGTAGCCGCCGCTGCAGGCCCGCACCTTGATGGTTGTGTACCATAGACAGGTGTCACTGCCGTACAATGCACACGCCCGGCGGGAGACTTGGCCGTCAGCAAGGGTGGGATGTTGCCCGTTCATCCACATCGGGGCGTCGGTACCGCACCTGTGCTTGCTGGGTGGTGCCTGTGTCGGCATGGCATTTCCCGCAGCACCCGTGAAGCGGTACCACTCTCCGGCAAACCCACTGTCACACATATTTTGGTTACCATCGTTGACCTGTTGGACGTTCCGCCATGCCTCATTCAGTTCAATGTAGTCGCTGGGCATGCACGGATCTGAACAAACAGGAATAGGTAGAATAGATCGGAAATCACTGATATGCAAATTCTATTTTCTACCCAATTTTGTTATATTAAGTTGATTGTATCACTAGTGTGTATTCGATTCCTTTGGTTGCTGCATGATATTTGTTACAATTTTGTATTAGACCACAGCAAGTATATTTTATGGATGACATCCGGGCGCTCGTTAATTATTTTAGAAATACAGTATTCGTAATGTTTCTGCTTATTTCTTCTTATTCTTCTTCTTTCTACTCCTGTCATAATCTTTAAGGGGAAAGATCGCCGTCGTTCCTTGGCCTAATGACATAAAAGTGTAGAGCGGGCCAATACGCCAAGACGTTTCTTAAATGTCTTTAGAATAATTCAATGGAAGTATTTGGACTATTTTCCGACCAAAGCTGTATATTTTGGTTTTACAATTACATGACCTAAAACTGTATATTTATATTTCAGCCATACCATAGGTATGGTGAAATATATTGTATTCGTAATGTTTCTTTCTTTCTTTCTTTCTTTCTTTCTCCTGTCAAATCTTCGGAACACGGTATCTCCGTTGTTCCTCAACCGAATGACTTGAAATTTGGCACAAGGGTAGAGTGGGCCAATACCCTCGGACGTTTTTTTCATTTTTTCCATATCTGTCTCTTAAATGATTTTATTAAGGTTTTTTGGTCATCTTAAGGCCAAAACTGTATATTTGGGCCCCCTGTACCCTGGTATAATAACCGAATTAGCTGAAATTTGGCACAGATGTGCCTTGATAAGTCCCCCATATAGATTCAATATCAGTTTTGGTGTACAGTATAACGAAATGCTTCTTTTTGCGATTTTTTGGTCATTTTTTTACCAAAAAAGGACACTTTTGGCTCCTGTACCTTGGTTTTAGAACCAGATGACCTGAAATTTAGTATAGGAGTGCCCTAGACATATGCGCACATGGATTCAATAACACTTGAGATATACAGTACAACAAAATGCTTAATTTTGCGATTATTTGGCCATTTTATGACCAAAGAGTACACTTTTGGCTCTTGTGCTCTGGTTTTAAAACCAAATGACCTAAATTTTGGTAAAAGGGTGCACTAGATATTTATTCAAATGACACATGTATAATTTTTGTCATAGACTACGTCAAAATAATATATTTGGGGATTGTTTTGTCATTTTCCAATAGCCAGAGGGGTTAATGACCTTAAGGTCGTTGACCCCCAGCTGCAGATTGCACCTACTGGCATATATGTCTATTTAATCTAATTAGATAGGTAACCAATCACTTAGCCTGAATCTATATCCTAAAGAGGGGGGGTGGCAGCCAATCAACGAGCCCGGTGTTATCTGGAAGAGTCCATTCTTACACGGAGGGGTTCATTTTTTTTTAATTCATCATTGGACTGGTGAAGTCTTTCAGTGGATGTATTTTTGGACAGGTCTATTTTGCGATTTTACAGAATGTGTGCTGGAAGAGTCTATTCTCGCACGGAGGGGGGATTTTTCAAAATTCATATTTTGGACTTTGGTGACTTCTAGTTTGTCAAAGTCTTTCAGTAGGGTTATTTTTGGACTGGTCTAATTTGCAATTTTACATGGGTGTTCTGGAAGAGTCCATTCGTGCATAGAGGGGGCTTTTTTAAAATCCATTTTTTGGACTTCAGTGATTATGTCCTATTTTAGCGGATGTATTTTTGGACTGCTCTACTTTACATGGAAGAGTCCATTTTTTGCACACGGAAGGGGGATTTTTTCAAATTCAGTTTTGAACGGGTGATGATTCAAAATTCAATTTTTAGTGGAAGTGTTTTTAGACTGGTCTATTATACCTTTTCATGCACTGGGACCTTTTTTGCTAAATTCAATTTTGGATTTGGTTTCTTATTCAAAAGGCCAAGGTTTCAGTGGGAGTATTTCTGGACTGGTCTATTGTGCAAATTCACATAGGGTGCACTGGAGTCCATTCTTGAACGGGGGAATTTTGTAAGATTCATTTTTGGGTTAAACCGTTATTAGTAAAAGTGATTTTTCAAATGGGTGATTTTGAAATAGCCTATTGTTGCATGGGGAGGGAGATGGCTGAAATATGCTGTATTTGCTCTCAAGCAAATGTCGGCCTTTCTAGTTCAGTATTACGATTAAATGACTTTGAATTTGGTATATGTATGCATTGAACATTTTGTAAAATGATCCAAGTAAAACGTTTGAGCATTAACCACTTTGAATTATTAATATCAGATTTGTTTTCGGGGGAAATAGGTTTGGAGTCGATGTTTTTAGTCGGAATTGCGGTTTGACCATAAAAAAAAAAAAAAAATAAAATAAAAATAACGGTTCTTAGTGGAAGTCAAAGTGCAGATGTTGGCACATCGACGCACCAAATCCGTAGTGTGTTTCTTACACACAGTTAGACAGATTAGCCGAAGAGGCTCGGTGGGGGTCACTCCACCGTAAGGGAAAGTCGTGTAAACTGCCTTTCCCAAGGGCACAACGTCGGGGCATGGTGGGAATTGAACTCGGAACCTTTCGATTCCGAGCCGAATGCTCTACCAGTTACGCCACGCCAACGCCACGCCGTTTGACCATGCTCCTTCCTATAACTATTCATACAACTCAGCAACATCAGCATAAAATTGAAATATAGATACTTTATAAACAGGCTCTGGCATATTGAACGTAGTCTCCGTCGTTAATCATTTTTTGTAAACGTTTCGACGGCCATCTTTCGTATTCCTCATCGCATAATGAACTTTACTATGAATGAATAGGTAAAGTTCAAAACGAACAAGAAACTATTGTTTATATGGTTATTTGTTACCAATATTTGTAATAAGGACAAAATTTACTTGTGTTGCCTGCGAGAGCCTTACCGAAACATTGAACAAATGAAGGTCCGTTTGTGACAGCTTACACTGAATGACTATAAACAGATACCATGTTCCTACCTTGGCTTCTCGCCGTGCCCGCCAGTAATGCCAGGGAGATACTCAAACAGACCCAGCGGTGATCCATTCTGTTTACCTGCTGCAGCACAAAAACGTAAAAATATTAACCATTCGCGCGGATGTTTCCGGTAAAATCAAGAAAGAAGGTAGTCACAATCGCTTTTTAATAATTGTCAATAATCGTGTCCATAACATGCCTGCAGTGTGAACTGATTGGAAAAGGCGCAAGTTCTGCTGCAGTACCAGCAAAAGTCGTCAGTGACGCTATGTCTAGTCTATGACTTGCCGAAAAATGCGTTTGACCCATTTCGTATACCTACACTACATGTATTTGTTCTTGTCGAAGAAAACGAGCAAAAGACTGACGCACTCTTCTTTTCTCGCGGATTACGTCTGTAAGGAAGATCCAATTTTGGGACAAATACCACAGAACAAAAGGAACACCGCAGGCGAAAATTACGGAGATTCCTTTGATGTATGATCCATCAATCATCCTCAGTTACAAAACGATGTTTACAGAGGGTACCAGACGATACACCCAAACTGTTGCGTCTTTTCTTTCTCCCGACAATACTGGACAAGGTTTAGTCTCCTGTTTCAGTAACATGACATCATTTTTCAGGAAAAAAAGACTAAAAACCTGCAAACAAATCAAACTAAAAAGAGACGCATGCGTCAAATACTAGCAGAGCGAACTGCAAAATTGTCGTCTAATACCCCTGTCACATTATCCACGATCTTCGGGCATATCGACGAAAGATCGGCCATATTTAAGATCGACGGAGGGTTGCGTGTATATTTTTCACCTGAAAACCATCCCTGTCACATATAAGCTATGATACTTTGTACCTTGTGCAATTGTTGTGCAATAAAGTTATGAATGTAAGCCAGGCTCGTCGTCCGATCGATTTTCGCGAAATGTGACAGGGGTATAAGTCCCCTTTTCCAATAGACGGCGACAGCGCTGCGCTCTCGTAACGACTTTAATAGAATATGTGTAACCTTCGCTTTGATTTGATTTGATTTATTAGAATTGCAACGATACAATACAATTGGGTCACAGGCAGCGGTATGCTAGTGTATGCTACACATGAATACATACACATCAATTGACACGGTGGTCAAATACGGGCTCAAAACCTCACATGTCTAGCAGAATTCGAACCTTATTCCACAATGTTCGATCTGACGTAATTCGAACCGAACTCGCGTTCTATTTGGGGTCATCTGCGGTCGTTGCCGGTAATCACTGCTTTCTGGCCTTTTTTTACCCAAACTACCTTGAATTAGCCAAAAAAGATAGTTTTTCACTAAAATAAACAATTTTCTGGACAGTACATCCATGCTATCACTTTGTTTGGGACCTGTAATATTCAACGAAGCCACTGACGTTTGTGTTGGTGACCTTGAATATGATTAAGTGCGAAAAATGCAGTTTGGGGCATATTTTCGACTGTAACTTTGCTTGGAATCAAAAATTAAAAATCCCACAAGCAAAAAAGTTTTATTTTCCTCATAGATGACGAAAAATATATTAATCGAGAAATTTCGATGACGCATGCGGCCCATCTTATTAAGAGTTTGGTCAAATTAAATGCCTTTCCGAGAATAGAAAATGGTCGTCTTTTTGAGCAACATGGAAACGAAACAGCTATTTAAATTTAAACGACAAGATTGAAAATTTACTAATTTAAAATTATTTTGAAAAAAATTCTTTGTCAAAACATTTTGTTTATTTTCATTTTACGGGCAGGCAAAGGTAGGCATCCTGTAACCCGATATTCTATCGAACGCGCATAGCAACGGGAAAGAATACCCTAGCATCCGACCGACCTATGATACATCATACAAACGTAAAAGCCTGACTAAGGAGACAACAAAACACAGAAAATGTAAAAAGATTCGTTTCTTTTCTATACAATTCGCTGAGGGATGTGTCAACGTTTTTAGGTCGCAGAAAGAGCGCGGCGAAAGCACCGTCCTTTGGGCTAATAGTGGTAGGAAGTGGTTTGGGCTACAAGAAATAGTAGTAGATTTATTGATACAAGTAAGATTACGTGGAGCCTTATTCACAAGCGTCACATGTTATGCATTACCAAGAGGTAGGCCTACGTCACATTTCCTACCAGGGCCGGCCGGGCTGTTCGCGGTACGAAACATTTCAAGTTTACTCAAATAAATATACACAAGTCATGCTCTTGAATTATTTTTGGTCCGTTTTGTGTTTTTGTTGTCTTTTATATCGTACTTTTCGTATTCTAAAAATGCCGGGTCCCTTTGTGGGGATGTGACGTTAGCCTAAGTAAACAAAAAGTCGTTTTATTTTTCGTTGTAGGCTACTTTGCTGAACTGATAGCTATAGTTTGCTAACCTGAGTATCATACTTGTTCGATTACTGGTACTCCCATACTCATTTAGCCTGCTAAATTGTACAATTGACTGTACAACAGCACTAGAGCAACAAAGCCATTGTGCTAAAGTATAGTGACTGGTCAGTGTAAGCCCCCTTTCCACTAGGACGGCGATCGCGCTGCGCTCTCAGTGCGACCGAAATAGGATATGTCCAACATTTGCTTTCACACTGGGTATATCATACAAAACGTAAAAGTGAGACTAAAAAAGACAACAAAACACACAAATTGTAAAAAGTTTCATTTCTTTTCTATAGAATTCGTTGAGCGATATGTCAAATTTGAGGTCGCAGAGAGAGCGCGTCGAGAGCGCCGTCCTAGTGGAAAGGGGGTATAAGACCAAGGTTTAGTCGAGATCCTTATATGTCAGTATTTGACCTGTAGCTGAATAGCATGTCATCCAAGGCCTGTGTCATTTGGATTTGGTAAAAAAAAAACTGTCCAATATTAGCGAGCTACCAATTGTGAACTGGGATATTGTCCGTGCATAGCTTCTAAAACCAGCTGGTTTGAAAAATGACCAAAAAACCACAAATTGGAGCAAATTCCTCTACCTTTTCTGGTACTTGAGATACGGTTTATAAAGAATGTGCCCATACCTTTATAGCTGGACTAGCCCATAAACCAACGGCCTCCAAGTGATGAAAAACTCCGGAGTAAAATCTGACACACCCGCACCAATGACGTGCGTATGTCTCAGTGAGATCAAGAATCTCAGGAGAAATGTGGCAAAAGACGCCCAGTCACTGAAGCATTAAGTAGCCTCCTTCGCAGACGTCTTACGTGCACGTGGAGGCGTCCATTATTTAGGGAACCGCCGATTCACAAGTTTCACGATAAGTTCTCTGTTCTTAAAGGGAGTTGTGTACCACCCAAGTGTGTGAGGAAATATTTCCTTATCCGATATAGCGCTCATCTTAAAAATGGCAAATCATTGCTCTTGCTATGCCGCCACGCCAGAGGTCTGTGAAGGAGGCTACAACTTATGGTACTTTCCAAGAAGGCAGTCTACCATAAGAAACAAAAGGACATGTGACAAGACTGCCTTAAGGGTGATGGACAACCATCCAATTATATGCAGAGGCAAACAAAAACCTGTTTCGAAATAATTGGGCCCCACAGGCAAAATCTGGTCAATAGGGGGAGGGGGGTTTTGATGTTTATTCAAGATGGCCGCATTTCCCACTCATGTCGTATAAAAGTAGGTCAAGAATCTTTGCCAAAATAGCTTATCAAAGTAAAACTCTAAAACCTACTACATTGAAAGACCTACAGCTAAATATATTTTGGGTGTAACCAATCTAGTGAAGAGACAAAGAAATGGTACTGAGAAATAACATAGAGACAGACAACTACGGGTACGGGTACGAAGTAGATTGGGCTCTGCAGACAGATTTTGAAGATGAGGGTTGTTGGATCGGGTCATGATGGCCCCATTCTCGGCCGGTCCTATCTGTGGTTTTTATTTCCCTTAATACAAACCTTGGACTTTTGTTTATATTATTCAGAGTATAGTGAATAAGCCTTTCTGGGCTATATTATTGTCTAGTGCATAAATAATACACAGTGAATGTTACAAAATATTTATCCATTTTGAATATGTGCAGTGGAATATTCCTGATACACTCCATTCATTCAGTCACAGAACAGCTTCGTATCAGTCAACACACACACGTACACACACACACATACACACACACACACACACATACACACAAACATACACACACACACATGTGCACACACACACATGTGCACACACACACACACAAACATGTCACATACATACGAATATGTCACACATACACAAACACTTCCACATCCACACACATACACACACGTCAAACACAAGTTACAAACACACACATGTCACATACACACGCACATGCCACACACACACACAAACACACACACATACACACTACACAAACACCCACACACACGCGCGCGCACGTACGTACACACACACATGGTACACACACATAAACAAAGGGAGACACACAAACACACATATGTGCACACATACACACACAGAATACACAAAACAATACCTCAACTTATCACGAATGCAATAAAATATCCATAGCTTATGTGAAAAGACGGCTGTCTAAATAAACAAAACAAACATCCTAACGTCCGCCTATACCATTCTAATATATATAAACCACAGCACGTAAACTTATAGTTTAATTGTATATTACACAACAACAAGCCACCGTAGAAAAGACACCGCGTTTTCATAACCCTAAACAGAGACCATGAAGGCAACCCTCGTCATCTTTCTTGGGCTCCTCGATCAGGAAACTCATTGATATCACCGGAAACGTAATGAATTCGGAAATATTCTATACATGAAATGTCCGGAAATCGACCCCTTTCGCACAGTGGGACAGGGACGTCCTCTGATAGTAGCACGTTAACTGTATATCCATTGTTCAAGGACAGCTACGTTAGAAAGCTCACCACATTTATCGAAAAGAGCGGGGGTCCCGGGTCCTTACCGGTAGGAATGGATCAACTGATATCTGTACTGTCCAGCAGTACAAACCTAGCGTGGTACGCTATATATGCCTAATTCAATACAACAAACAACCAAAAATACATGATGTTATGGCTTGGAATCAATAACTGTTACAACAGTAGCAAACAAGACCATACCATGTCCGGGACAATCATACTTTGAAAAAACTGCTTGACGGACGAAATACATGATAGAATATTCTTATTAACTATGCAAATGCACTCCAATTTTGCATGCATAATTAATATTTTATTTTGTACAATATAGTCTAAGGTACCTACATACCAAAAATCTTGAAAATCCGTTGTTCGCTTCTTTAGTTATCCACTTCAGAAGTTTTTGACAAAAATGCCCCTGCTATGCCAAAACTAGCCGCTAGGGAGCCCAAACTTATGTCACTTCGAATTCTTCCTGAGCAAACGAGCTATCTGACACCTAAAATTCGTGATCATAGTTTATTCAGAACACGAGATAGCAAAACCGGAAGTTGCGATGCTGTACCAAGGGAGGTCGCTGGGGGGGGGGGGTATCTAATCATTTCCAGCTTTCATCACTAACCTACCAACTTGAGTTATCTTGTTGACAGACACACAGACAAACGCAGGGTAAACCGCAACCTCCATGAAATGCCAGGTAATAAACAATCTGTACCTCGATCTCTCTAACAGGTATGGCTGGGTCAACAAGTGCGGAGGCGACACTACCAGCTACGTCAAGGACTGCTGGGATTAACGTCATCATTATCATTGATGAGCAGATAGTGCACGTGGTCATCGTGACATCGCATCAACTGCACCACACGCCACTGCAATTTCGTCTGATTGTGATTCGGCAATGGAGTTGAGTCTCGTGAATAAAACATCAATAAAATATTTCTTGCGTGTCTTTTGAATTGGTGCATCGTAAATGATATAGTGCCGTGCGTGGGTGCAACGTGGTTAAGAAGCTACTTCCACTGACAGAATCATTCAGATTTGCTCGATTGCATTATCTTCTGACAAATAAAACGTAACTATGCAACACGTAACCAATGAGTAGTGCAAACAGTGTACAAACAGCTTGTAAGCTCAGAGAATGATCAGATTTAAGAAACTTGTGTACCGGGCCTGTACGGCGTATATACTGCCTAGAAAAGGCCCTCAATCATTCAGCAAGCCAAAATTCAGAAAATCATAACACAGATTTTTACAATAACCCGACGCGCGAGGCATAGCATCACAACTCACGTCATGCAAAAAGACCGTACTCTCATGTCCCTAATAAACGTACCGGGACGTTTATTTTTTTCCCAAGAAAATTCCACCCGGTACGTTCTTATTTGGGACGGTACGTTTATTATTTTTTTGAAAATTGGGGCTTTGCTAACCAGGGACAACCGCATAATAAAAAGTTTGGGGTTTTCTGTCCATATGTCCGCGGTATTTTTGCTCAAAATTCACTATTTTGGGCCGAAGCGGCTCGGATTTCCCCTCCACTGTGACCCAAACATCCTAGCGATTATGTAAAATATCGGTCGATTTCGCTATGAATGTACAAAATAAATGTTATTATTGGGAAAATAAGCCGCCACACTGACGTTTTGAAGCACAATTTTTTATATAAACAACTTTTACAGTCTCTATTTACATCGTAAATGAACACACTGATCACATAATTTTAGCATGTACAGGTACAGTATATTTCCGACCATGTGGTTCCATGCGCTATCGGCAGCGTCAACGGGGCGGACGAATAATTCCTTGACATAAGAAACAACAATTAGAACCTTCTTTCCCTTGTAATGTGAGTTTTGGGGCCGCAAATTCTCCAAAAACAGCAGAAATCCGTCCGTAAAAACAGCTTTAAACTTGAAGAAAAAGACCGAAACTGGTCCAACATGGCTGCCAGGAATAACACGCACTGACAGTAAAGCAGGCACCCTGTTGGGAGCCAGATTCGAATCACTAAAATGAGGCCGAAAACGGGTGAAAATGATTTTATTTCGGTGTAATGATGGGCACAAAATGTCATATATATTTTCAGGATGTTGAATTTCAGAAATAATCATCAAATTTTCTAATTTTAGCGGTTTCTAGTGTCAAAATATAATCTGTAACATATTTAGTATTTGTGGCCTGAATGCTGGGCTACTTCACAGACGAGCTCTCACTAAAACTTTGTGAACAGTTTGTGTCCATTTTGGGAGTGTTGATGTGTGTTTTAATTGGTGGTTATGTCTAAAACATATATGGTTGAGTACTTGGAGCTATATTTATAATGATTTTATTGATATGCCAGTAATTTTAAGCAATGTACAAAAATATTTATTGATTACTTGCTTCAAGTTCTGAGTAGAAAATTCATGTATCATGTAAATTTTCACTTGTTGAATTTGAAAGCACTGTTGGCCCCCGGTTAGGAGTCTGTATACCTTTCATTAGAAAATGGAGAAAATATTATAATTTGAACAAGATATCTATAGTTATTCAATATTCATTAGCACGCGCAGTGTGACCGACATAATAAGGATAGGGTAT
>NC_049981.1:7104501-7125129 GCF_000003815.2 Branchiostoma floridae
TCCGGGGGGTATGTTTATTCCGGAAGGTATGTTTATTAGGGACATGAGAGTATGTGTTTTCCGAACAAATCAGTCAACGAGGACTAACGTTACATGTGATGTTGTAATGAGGTTGCGCTACTCGTGCTGACACCTTTTTCACTAATTAAGGGGTGCCTACTAGTAATAGAATTTAGACGAAATTTACGGAATTTATAACATCTACGACTTAGAAATATACGAATTATACGTGATTTTTGTAATGTAAACTTATTGTAAGAATTGTATGTATTCTTGAAATTAGTATGAACTCCGTTATTGTCGTTTCCTTCTTCTTTCTTACAGTAGTGGAATATTGTAAGAGTTCTGTAAAATATCCCATATACACCTTCTAAATTCCGTATAGCCCTCTTAAATTCATGGAAAGTCCTATACATTGTATTAGGGTATCAGAGTCCGCCGTATGGATCAAAATTGACTTCTAGCAGTTCAACATATTATTGCAGAAGAAATCACTTATTGCTGCAGGAATAATATGAATCGCTAGGAGGCATCAATGACATGCGGCTAGTGTCCGGCGGCTAAAGCTTATAATGTGAGTTTCAAGACTTGTCTATAATAAATCAAACAGAATAAAGCAAAAATACACAAACGGATCTTATAACCGATCTTTAATGCGAGTGCAAGCGATTACAAAAAAAAAAGAACTTTTATCGCTAACAATGGAAGATATCTGCAAGTATCATTAATATTTTGTCTCCTTTGCATCGAGGTGTTAAGGCACTCGCATGTTGTACAATATTCCAAATAAAGATAAACGACAGATTTCTGCAACTTTCCCAATTATGACAGTCTTACTACTGATGCGAGCGTGCGGATAAAAAGTTTGGCAAAGACAAAAAAAGTTTCTTCATCATATCATCATCATCAACAACCGGCTGGGGAGCATTCGATCATGAATTTCATCATATAATCTAACTGGTGACTAGACATCATACAGACCAGGTATACCGAACAATACATTTTTTCCGTTTTGTTCTTTCATATCTTCTTCTCTGACTTTGGTATTTGACGTTACTTCGATATTCTATGACATAAAGTACGTATAAAATAATCTTTTCCCTATTGTTTTTCTTTCTATTAAATTTACGGCATATATGTGCTCATTTTACAGCTTCTTTGTACTACAGTTTGTTCGAAAAAAAAATTGGGTGGAAACGGATCCCTAAATTCATAAATGGATTGTCCCTATATTTACATGTCACATTTTGCGGCATAACTGTCGTAAATCCAGACAACATGGCCGGCGCACGACTTTCTGTTTCGGTGTCCAGGCTGTTTAGAAGATTGGAGCCGCTTTTCTCGTCCCGCCACTACTGTAGCCTCGCCAGTCCGTGTGCGGTCTCCTACAGTCAGTACGGAGAGCCTAGCAAAGTCCTCAGGTTTGATTCCACTCCGGTTTCTGTAATACTTGGCAGAATGACCCGGGGGAGGGGGGCACCATTGCTTTCCATATATTTCTGACAGCGCCCACGTGTGTGATCATGAAGAACGAGGACATAGATTATGCAGCTTGTACCGACAATTCATGAAGAATACGTACAGTTCTGTTGACTTAAGTCAACGCTATGGCAATGTTATGTTCTGTTCTGGGGCCCCACAAATCTGTTGATAAAATTATGCGGCACTAAAGTCACACTGCCTTAATTTTGTATAACGTTATAACGTTACATCATCATCATGGGTTACCCCCATATAACCCCGCAAGGGGCAAAGTAGGGGGGGAGCTGAGGTCCCGGGTTAGGGCGGGCAGCCCTCCTGCCTGGCGCGGAAGCTCTCAACTGTGGGAGCACTTACTACCGCACCAGGCAGGGAATTCCACTCCGGAATTGTTCTAGGAAAATATGAGTACTTGTATGTGTCTGTTCTTGCAAAGATTGGTTTGTACTTATGTTGATGGCTGCCTCGGGTTCGCCCTTGGGTCGGAATCAGTAGGTTCTGTGTGTCTATGTTAATCTTGTTGTTAACTAACTTATAAAAGAAGGTGAGGCGGGCGTTCCTCCTCCTTTCGGAGAGAGGACGCCACTGCAGGTCATTGAGCATTTGTGTCACGCTGCTAGTCTGCCGGTAGTCATTGAGGGTCACTCGGGCTGCCCTGCGCTGGACGGCCTCCACCGCCTGTATCCCTTTGTTGGTGTACGGGTCCCAGACGGTGGCACTATATTCCAAGTGGGGCCGTACCAGCGCTTTGTAACAAGTGGCCTTGACCCTGGATGGACAATGGGTCAAGTTGCGCCGAATGACCCCTAGGACCTTACCAGCTTTGCTAGTGGCGTGGTTGATATGGGTGTCCCACCGCAAATCGTCGGACAGTTGTACTCCAAGATAGGGGTGGGACTTAACACCGGTGAAGGCTTCTTCACAGAGGGAGTACTGTGTTAAGATGGGGTGCTTCTTACGGGTGATATGGAGGATGTGGCATTTAGAGGGGTTGAACGACATAAGCCAACGATTTTGCCATTCTGTTAACGCATCGAGGTCAGACTGCAGATCTTGAGCATCAGAAGGCTTGCTGATAGTTCGATAAATCAAGCAATCGTCAGCAAATAGCCGAACATGTGAGTCTACGGAATCGGGTAGGTCATTAATGTAGAGCAGGAAGAGCAGAGGGCCTAAAACAGTACCCTGCGGAACTCCAGAGGTGACCTTAACAGCTTTAGATGTTCCACCGTCAAAGACGACCCTCTGGGTTCTCTCCGTAAGGAAGGCCCTAAGCCAAGACTGAAGTAGGCCAGAAATGCCATAGTGCTCGAGCTTGCTCAGCAGACGTTCGTGAGGCACTGTATCGAATGCCTTCCTAAAGTCAAGCACCGCGGCATCGACCTGTTTGTTCTGGTCCATGTTTTTGGCCAGGTCTTGGAGGGTTAGCACCAGCTGGCTCTCGCAGGACAGACCCTTCCTGAAGCCGTGTTGCGCTGGGGACAGAATGCCATGAGTGTCTAGATGTTTCATCATGTGGCTGTGCACGATATGTTCGAGCACTTTACCACAGACCGATGTCAGAGACACCGGCCTATAGTTTGCAGGCAAGGTTCTGTCCCCCTTTTTGAAGATTGGAGCGATGTTAGCTGTTCTCCAATCTTCAGGAACATCTCCCGTGGATATTGACTGGGAGAATATGACCTGTAATATTGGCGCAATTTGTTCGGCTACAGTCTTCAGGAGGCGATTTGGTATTCCGTCTGGTCCTGTGGCCTTGCTGGGGTTAAGACAGGAGAGCTGTTTGGCTACCCCCTCCACTGTGATGTTAAGGGAGGGGATAGTTGGAGCTTTGGGTTCACCAAGGGTAGGAACGGTGGTCTTATCCTCCCTGGTAAACACTGACTCAAACTGGGCCCCCAGTGCATCGGCTTTTTCTTTGGGGTCAGATGTTAGCACCCCCTGATGTCTTAGGGCCGACGCACCAGTAGAGTCTTGTCTGATGGATTTGACATAGCTCCAAAAGGCCTTGGGATTTTCCTCGATGTTAGACTCCAGATAGTTGGAGACGTAATCCCTGTGGGCCTTCCTAACTCTCTGCTTAACTCCCTTCCTACACCTCTTGAACTTTGCCCAGGCTTCACTGGAGTTGGACCTCCTAGCCTTGGAAAAAAGTTCAGACCGCTTACGCATAGCTTTGCGAATCTGGGGAGTTATCCAAGGTTTGTTGGATTGTGGCCTCACTTTTTTCCTGGGGACATGCTTATTGGCAGCACCACTAACGGCTGCCTTAAACAGCTCCCAGTTTTCTGAGGCAGTATTGTGCTGAGCCTGGTCTGCGAACTCTCGGCTGTATGTTACCATATCCTGTTGGAGTGCATCGATGTTAGCTTTCCTCTCCTCCACAGGTACTCTCACCTCTCAAATAAACGTACCGGTACGTTTATTTTTTTCCGCCTCAGAATCCACCCGGTACGTCCTTATTTTAGACGGTACGTTTATTTTTTTTTCAAATTTGGGCTTTTTTGACTAACCAGGGAACTCACAAATATTGAAAGTTGGAATTTTCTGCCCATATTTCCGCAGTATTTTTGCTCAAAATTCACTAAATCTATCTAAAAAGTATCATTTTCCTTACGTAAATCTGTTGTTTACATTGTTGAAAGTTGCCGACAGTCAGTAGTGTCGCGTGCAGGGGCCTGCTCAGAGACCAACGCCCCCCGAAGGGCGGAGTTTTCTTGAGAGAAGCAGCTTGAGAGCTTTTCCGGCAAAAGTCTCAAATTACCCACTAGCTTGATTTCACATTAACCAGCAAGTAAATTTAGAAGTGTGCAACTAATCTTGGACAAGTAAAAAAAAATCCAATAAAGATATGGAAAGGTTTCAAGTGTGTTCTCTTCGAATTTCCGATGTATTTTAGCTCTGTTTACATTGTTTGAGGCCGGCAGTGATGCCAGCCCATGTAGGTATGGAGGCGTGTTCCTAATGGAACACGCCTCCAAGGGGGCGGAGTTCTAATAACTCAAGCTTTGTGAGCCGGTGCCGCCTGTGATCATGGAGCCGGGAAGTCTACTAGGGGTGTGCCGTTGGCATGGGAACCATCACAACATTTCTGTTAGATGTCGCATTCTCAGCAATATGTCGATCTTTCCCTGGTAACTTCTACACTAAAATGTATTTCTTTTTACCAACTTGCAGGTAAAGTTGTGGATAGAGAAAAAATTCTAGTTTATGCTGCTTGTGAAGTTGTAAAACTAAAAGATTATCCTTGCTCCAACAGAGTTCTCAGGTCTCTCATGCATGTAACACTTTTGGGGGAGTGGCTACAGTGCTGAGTCTATGATCGAAACATTTGGGGAAGTTGTGTTTATTTTGGTTACTACTCCATAACCTTTTCTAAAGATAAACATGGCCAAATAACAATTTACTATTGTCTCTAAGTTTCCACTCAGTATTTTGAAATACAATATTACAAAATACCCTTTTGTATTTCTATAAATATGGAATCTTTTTCTAACTTGAAATGTGTTCTTTCCCTGCATTCAAGTGAACTGTTCCCCTAGATAAAAGATGAAGTACAATGAATGGCATGAATGAAAGAGCTCCAACTTGTAGGAATTACACTGGGGATTGCTCTGGAAGGCTGTAAGAGCTGTCCAGCTTTCTTTCTGAACTGGGGGTTATTTATTTTATAAACATGTACATGTAGTCATGCATAGTCATGTTTGCCAAAAATAATTTTTGCCATAAGTGTTTTTACAATGTCCAATTAGTTTATTATTTACTTACTACAAATTTTTAAGATGTAAAGGTAAATCTTGAGCTATGAGCTAAGATATGAGCTGACAAGTTGCCCAAAATACACCAAAAACCATTGGTACTCAGGCATAAATAAGTAAAAAGAACCTACCTGATCATCTTCTCTTGGACAGAAGTAGTATGGACACAGTTTACATGTCAATTTGGTATTTTTCCGGGGGGTACTTTTATTCCAGGGGGTACTTTTATTAGATTTTGAAGATTTTTCCGGGGGGTACTTTTATTCCAGGGGGTACTTCTATTTGAGAGGTGAGAGTATATGAGCCGATCTTTATACATGTGTATATATCGGGTGTATTTGCAACGGGTTGAGTAATGGGGCTGATTAACGCCTCCTCGAGCACGGGACCCCCATTTTACTTCCCCCCCCCCCAGTAGACGATTTTGTGGAAGTACACTCTGCAAGTGTGAAGATCGGGAGCTACAGGCATCGCCTGAGGATGGTATCAAAGGTATCAAAGAACTGACCGGACTGTGCGTTGCTTAACTTCCGAGATCGAGGGATTGGGTGTATCCAACATGCCACACGGCCGTAGAATGGCATCCTTGGAGACCCCAAAAGTAATGCAGGAGGGCGAAAACATAAAACTAGGTGCAAAAAAAATTCTGAACCACAACCACATGACTACAAATTCAAAGCTGATATTACAAATTGAACCGCAGAACATATATGTATCACGGGAAACAACAAGACTAATAGAGAGGTTTGGTTTGGTTTTAATTAGGATCTCCATTAGTGACTTATACATCACTATTCGCCCTGGAGTCCGGGTGAATGGTATTCAATAGATCACTTGAGTGAAGTAAGGAAAGTGAAAGAAGTGCCTTTCCCAAGGGCACACAATTGGTGACACGGCAGGTTTCAAACTCGGGACCTTTTGGGCCTAAGCCCAATGTGCTTCCAATTGCGCTACAGTACGCGACCTCACACAAGAGGGTCTACATGGGTGGTCCTGACAATGCTAAATTTGTCATGGCTGACAACGTTTTACGTTAAATTCACGAAGGCCAAGTCAGTGTGGCCTTATCTTACCAAAAGTTTCTCTGTTCCAGATTCCTGACAGATGTAGATGTACCTGATGTCCGGGATGACCAGGTGTCAGTCAGGATGCTGGCAGCACCCATCAACCCTGCTGATATCAACATGATACAAGGTGGGTGGAGTAGATAGTACCTGTGTGTTCTATAGTAACTAGTGTGTGTTTTATAGTAACTAGTGTGTCAACATGTCAGTCAGGATGCTGGCAGCACCCATCAACCCAGCTGATATCAACATGATACAAGGTGGGTGGAGTAGATAGTAACTAGTGTGTGTTTTATAGTAACTAGTGTGTGTTCTATAGTAACTAGTGTGTGTTCTATTATAGTAACTAGTGTGTGTTCTATAGTAACTAGTGTGTGTTCTATAGTAACTAGTGTGTGTTCTATAGTAACTAGTGTGTGTTCTATAGTAACTAGTGTGTGTTCTATAGTAACTAGTGTGTGTTCTATAGTAACTAGTGTGTGTTCTATAGTAACTAGTGTGTGTTTTATAGTAACTAGTGTGTTCACATGTCAGTCAGCTCCCATCAACCCAGCTGATATCAACATGATACAAGGTGGGTGGAGTAGATAGTAACTAGTGTGTTTTATAGTAACTAGTGTGTGTTCTATAGTAAGTAGTGTGTCAACATGTCAGTCAGGATGCTGGCAGCACCCATCAACCCTGCTGATATCAACATGATACAAGGTGGGTGGAGTAGATAGTACCTGTGTGTTTTATAGTAACTAGTGTGTCAACATGTCAGTCAGGATGCTGGCATCACCCATCAACCCAGCTGATATCAACATGATACAAGGTGGGTGGAGTACATAGTAACTAGTGTGTGTTCTATAGTAACTAGTGTGTTCACATGTCAGTCAGGATGCTGGCAGCACCCATCAACCCTGCTGATATCAACATGATACAAGGTGGGTGGAGTAGGTAGTAACTAGTGTGTGTTCTATAGTAACTAGTGTGTGTTCTATAATAGTAACTAGTGTGTTAACATGTAAGTCAGGATGCTGGCACAACCCATCAACCCTGCTGATATCAACATGATACAAGGTGGGTGGAGTAGATAGTAACTAGTGTGTGTTTTATAGTAACTAGTGTGTGTTCTATAGTAACTAGTGTGTTTACATGTAAGTCAGGATGCTGGCAGCACCCATCAACCCTGCTGATATCAACATGATACAAGGTGGGTGGACTGAAGGTATCAGGATATTAAATGGGTGGGTCACCGTGGGTACCGATACAGAAAATTTAGTCCAGTTCAGGTTCAGAGGTACAGTTCCGAACCTGAACCTGGACCTGATTGTTTGTGAAAACTTCTGAATAGGCAATGTCCAAACAATTGTCCATTTCACTATAAAAATTATGTTCAATGGAGTATCTGACTCCCACTGGCATTTCAATATTATATCTTCCTGTAAACAATGCCAACTACTTTTTTAATTGGTGAATCACAGCCCACGGGTCAGAAAATAAGTTTAGCAGTTAGTATACATGCTGTAGTGTATATGTTTGTGAAAATTAGCATTATGAAATAAGAATACATGGCCATCACAAGATTTGGGAACCTTCATTAGAAATCAGCAACATAGCAAAAACGGACTGGTTCATTTAAGGAATACTACCAAGGAAAATAACGTGTGGTTGACTTGGGTTGACAACATTTTTTAAATGATGATCTTTATTTGCATGTTCATGCCCACATGGTCTAAATGCAGTTCATCAAAAACAAAGATGAAATTATAGTATTACCAAAAACAGTTACTAGTAAGCAACTTCACATGCCACTACTAGTACTAGTACATCTACATGTACATCATGTGCATGTGTATCTTATATCTTGTATCGCTAAATCTATCATTCACAAACACAAAAAAAGCTCATAAAGCTACTCTCATGTCCCAAATAAACATACCCCCCGGAATAAACATACCCCCCGGACAAATCCTCAAAATCTAATAAACATACCCCCCGGAATAAACATACCCCCCGGAAAATACCAAATTGACATGTAAACTGTGTCTATGTCCAAGGGAAAGAAGATGATAAGCAGGTAGGTTCTTTTTATGTACTTATACCTGAGTACAATATATCAGTGTTGTATAGAAGGGAACAGAATAACAAATGATATCTTGTTCGAATTATAATTATTATATTTTCTCCATTTTGTAAGAAAAGGTAACGTTAGTATTAGATCTAGTA
The DNA here is from genome assembly GCF_000003815.2 of Branchiostoma floridae. Classification (NCBI taxonomy): domain Eukaryota; kingdom Metazoa; phylum Chordata; class Leptocardii; order Amphioxiformes; family Branchiostomatidae; genus Branchiostoma; species Branchiostoma floridae. The sequence goes on from NC_049981.1 coordinate 7,113,014, forward strand.
TATAAAACATGAAGTTATAATTTATCCCCATTGTTGAAAAATTGGGCATACTGTAGGTTCCCCGGCATGACCTCTAACCGGGGGCCAATGGTGCTTTCAAATTCAACAAGTGAAAATTTACATGATACATAGGCATTTTCTACTTGGAACTTGAAGCAAGTACTAGTAATCAAGGACTTAAAATTACTGACATATCATTAAGATCATTTGAGATAGCTGCAAGTACTCAACCACATTTTCTTTAGACATTACCACCAATTAAAACAAATGTCACCTCCTTGTCGGCACAAAATAGGGTTTGTTCATAAACTCTTGTTCAGTAGTGCCGACAAGGAGGTTCATGTGCCGAAAACAAAGTTTTTGTGAGAATTCGTCTGTAAAAGTAGTTCAGCATCTCAGGCCCAAAATACCATCAAAATACATATTATATTTTGACACTAGAAACCATAAAAATGAGAAAATCTTACAATAATTTTTGAAAATCAAAACTTTGAAAACATAAAAAGCATTCTGGGTCCATTATTAACCCAAAATACGATCTTTTTGACGCGTTTACGGCATCATTTTAAAGATCCGAATCTTGTAAACACAATCAGGTGCTAGTTTTAGTGTCACAGCATGTTACACATGGCAGCCATGTTGGATCGGTTTGGAACAAGTTTTCAGCTATATTTACGAGCTCGTACTTACCGACGATTTCCTGCCGTTTTGGAGAATTTGCGGCCTGAAAACTCATATCACAAGGGAATCAAGGATCTAGTTGTTGTTTTTACGTCCATTATTTACTATGTGAAAGAATTTTTCTTCCGACTCGCTGCCGATAGCGCATTGAACCACACGGTCGAAATGACATGACGATGTAAACAGAGACTTTAACAGTTGTTTATAAAACATTGTGACTCAAAACGTCAGTGTGGCGTCTTATTTTCTCAAAATAATAACATTTACTTTGTAGCGTCATAAGAGTAATATAGCGAGATCGACCGATACGAGTACCGCGTAAATGTTTGGGTCATAGCGGTGGGGGGGAAATTATCCGCGCCGCTAATCGACCAAAAAATGGTGAATTTTGAGCAAAAATACCGCGGAAATAAGGTTAGAAAAACCCACATTTTCATTATTTCAGGGGTCCCTGGTCCAATTAAAAAAAATCAATAAACGTACCGGGTGGATTTCGTGGCTGAAAAAATAAACGTCCCGGTACGTTTATTTGGGACATGAGAGTATACATGCTACCACCATATCTTACATATGTTAACACTAACTGTTTACCAAACAATTCAGCATTTAAAACTATGCTACAACTTGATTCAGATGAAAAGATTTCATTCCTCTTCTACCTGCTGCCTAACCTTGTAACTAACACAAATAAGTACACTGAAGAGCTATTCTTCCACTAGTCATGACAGATACGACGGATGCTATGTACAGTATTTACAAGTTCATTGTACTGAGGAAATATTCCTAGCTCTTTTTGACAAACACAATGAACATTGGACAATAGCTTAATGTCCCATCCTAGGGACTGCAACCCTTTCCGGTAGCATGCTTGTGGACCGTGAGGGATGCAGCCAGATTCGAACTCTCTGGTCTCAGAGTCAGAGGCATGGCCGTTAACCACTGGTCTAAGCACACTCTCTAGAGAACTGGCAGCCATTAACAGATACATCATTATGCTATAGGTGTCACATAGCAACATTATTCTGTTACATCTAACTTTCAATCCTTCCATACTCAGGATCAGAAGTTGCTGAATATGTTGATCTGACACTTCCAGGTATCAGTTACCACCACCTGCCCCTGTGGTGTCATGGCAACAGCGCACGGCTCGGTCATGTCTGTAGTGATGTGTTTGAGGAATCTCCCTGTCTTGTCAAACATCTCCAAACGCCTGTTTCCCATGTCTGCCACGATGATGTTACCCAAACTGTCCGTACAGATGCCATGGGGATTCTTCAGCTGACCTTCACCACTTCCTTCGCTTCCAAACTTGAACAGAAACTGTCCGTCCTGATTGTGTACATGGATACAGTGTCCAACACAGTTTGACACAAGAATGTTTCCTTCATGGTCAGTAGTGACATACAGTTTATGTATGTTGCAACAATCCAGTTGTTGTATGTTTACAGTTCTCACAAGTGTCCCGTCTGGTCTTAAAACGTGCACTTCAAGTTGATAGTAGTTTTGTGAATGTAAATGTGTAATGAGGATATGGTTATTCCTGATATCTACAGTAACCCCTCTACTAGTATCAGATATCCCAGGGGGTAGTTCAATCCTTCTCAGCACCCTTCCTTGCTTGGTATACTGCACAACAAATGGTAACCCCACCACCCACAGGTTCCCCTCTCCGTCCATTGTTACATCTTGACAGTCCATCTCTTCCACTGGAAACTGGCGGACAAATGTTCCCTGCAGGGTAAAGACTTGGATTCTGGGACTAGGCGTAGGCCTATAGCTGTAAAGTTCAGGGATTCTCTTACTAGAGTCTGCCACAAAGATTTCCCCTTCATCTGACACTGTAACTCCAGTGGGATAATCAAACTCACCTGATTCTATGCCCCTTCTTCCGAATCTGAACCTTCTAAACTGGCCCTCACATTGTCTTTGATTGCCATGTTGATGACCTGTGCCCTTTGCTGCAGCATCTCCAGATGCAGGTGCTGCTAAGATTGGTATAGGTGCTGCTGGCATTGGTGCAGGTGCTGCTAGAATTGGTGCAGCTGGTGCTAGGATTGGTGCAGGTGCTGCTGGGATTGGTCCAAATGGGAGAGGCTGTCCCACCCACACAAGTCCCAACAGTGGCTCTGGAATGCTTGCCGGACCAAAAACAGCAGAGTGTGTTTGTACGGGTTCAGAAGTTGGTACTACTTTTGCTTCAGCTCTGTACCTTTCAACAACCAAAATGGTTTCCTGGCTCAGAAAGCCACTTCCTTCCTGCTCCATCTCTTGTTCTGCTCGATCGCAGGCAGCAGACAGTTCCTTGACATCTGCCAACACTCTGTTTCTGACCCTCTGTATCTTATCCAAGTTGTTCCTGTGATTTTCCTCCACTGTTGACAAGAGGTGGTCTTTTCTCTCAGTGATTTTCTGTACCATATGGTTATATTCCTGAATGATACTGTCGTCGGTCTGCCTTTTCTGTTCATTCAAAGTCTTCTCTTTTTCCCTCAGACCTTGGATATATCTGGAATAAGTCTCTAGGATGTCCCTTCCATCAGCGACCAAGACTTGGGCACTAGCTCTCCTTTCTTCTTCTGAGACTTTTTCAAGACTTGCAGTAGGATGTCCACGTGCACTGTGGTGTTTTTCACAACACTCGTTACAGACTGGTATATGACACTGTTGACAATACAGGTTTAGATTCTCAGAGTGGTGAAAGATGCACCTTCTCCCAGACTGGGGTTGCCTTGTCGCTTCCTGTGACACAGTTGCCTGATTTTTTAGTTTTTCACATAGACTTCTAACAAGATGGTTGTCTGGTAAACCTGTGACCCCCTGGGGTGGCAGCCTGACCTGCCGACAACAGTTTGGACACTGTAGAGGTATTTTCTTCCCTGCAAGGTCCTGTAGACAGTCCTGACAGAAGGTGTGCTGACAGGGCAGAACCTTGGGCCTGGTGAACAGCTCCAGGCAGATGCTGCAGGTCAGTTCTTCACGGATTTGTTCCCCCAGAGTCGACTGTGCAGCCGCCATTTTGATGCCCTTCACAAGCTTGTGACATTGGTCTTCTTGTGTTACATTACTGTTTGGTGGGCTATGAATGCCACTGTGTATATATATGCTTGCACCTTATTGTTTACACAGATCACGTTTCTTACTTCTCAATGGTGCAACTTGTGTTTTTCATGGCTGATTGCAATGCTTCACAAACTGCTAGGTGGCATTGCTACACAGCTGACCAATAATTATGTGTGTCTTATATAGGAGTATACCCAATCAACCCCCCTCCCAGCTGTCATCATCATCATTTTTCGTACTGCTGAGCCGGATTATTAGCAGTGTCACACCTGGAATGTTAGACTAATGTGCTAGGTGGCATTGCTGCACTACTGACAAATAACTCTTTGCTTCCTACAGGAGTGTACCCGATCAAACCCCCCCTCCCAGCAGTAGGGGGTAATGAGGGGGTAGGAGAGGTGGTGTCCGTTGGTTTACAGGTGTCAGACTTACAGCCAGGAGACTGGGTCATCCCAGCAGACTCAGGCTGGGGTAGGTATAATTAATAAGTGTCATAATCATATCCTATGATGGCACAATCTTAGGCTCCATTTCAATGGTGTAAAAAGTCATTATACTCTACTACTTAACTGTATTTTGATGTTTTACATGTTGTTTAAAGTGCATGCTTTCTTCTAAACCACTGTGGTCATGAGTGAGTGAGTGAGTGAGTGAGTGAGTGAGTTCGTGCGTGAGTGAGAGTGAGTGAGTGAGTGAGTGAGTTTGTGAGTGAGTGAGTGAGTGAGTGAGTGAGTGAGTGAGTGAGTGAGTGAGTGAGTGAGTGACTTTCTTTCTTCTATATTACACACGGGAAAGGTATGATAATGTATCACTTGGTTGTCGTACGGTATATTGAAATAGGGATAGTTAGTTGACTTTAAAAGTTTGATTCAGATTCCAAATTTCAGATTGATTACTTTCTCTTCCAAAGTGTTATCTCTTGCCAAGGTTGATTTCTGTAATTTCATTCAACTTGGTGTGAAGTACAGCCAATTGCAGTGTAATAGAATTTACTTCATACTATGATATACTACTTAGGGGTACATGCTGCTTTCTCTGCTTAGCACTCAGCATTCGGGAAAGAGTATGGAAGTTGAACACACACCACTACGTGTGGACTAGCCCCCTGTTGTAATGATTGCACATATTTGTGTGGCCCAGAGTTACTGAAATGGAGATGGGCACTGCCCTATGCGCCATCAGGCCCAGGAGGGACTCTGACTTTGACTTTTGACTGTATACTACTTTAGAATTGTCAACATTCCATGAAGTTCATTCTAGTATTGGTCATTTCTAAAGGAACATGGAGAACTCATGCAGTCTGTCCAGCCTCGGAGCTGCGGAAAATCCCCAACGACATTCCGCTGGAGGCAGCAGCGACCCTAGCGGTGAACCCATGTACTGCATACAGGATGCTGTCAGACTTTCAACACTTACAGCCTGGTCAGTTCTCATTTGATTTGTCAATTAAAGGATATTTACTTTCGGATGTTTCAAGTGGCATCTCTTCTTCATTGTCACAAGAATGAACTGCCAGGACTTATCAATAATAATTTCGAAGATGATTTCATCAGGTTGGTAGAATATAGGGTATATTCTTTTTCACAGTTAGTACTCAATTTGCTTGCATTTCAATGTCTTTTTGACACTTTCCTCTTAAATTAAATGAATACTGATTGTAAAAAAAATTTAATAATAGAAAAAATTTATTCTAGTAACACTGAAGAAGACTGATGGATGTCATTCGAAATGTCAGTAAATAGATAAATTATCTGATTTTTATCCAGTTGTAGAGAGTTGCCTCCAGATAACATTTAGTTTGTACCCATGCAAGCTCATCAATGGACATCATACCTACATGTAGTCAGTGACAGACGTATTGGTACAGACATACTAGGGATATTGTTGTGACATCCTACATGGTCCTTTGCTCTTTCAGTTTCACTTCTAAATCACTAGGTTTGGCGTTCAAATTCCAAACTTAGCTGTCAGAGTTTTAAACCTTGATTTGCATTCCTGAAAACATTGATCTGAATTTGGTTACAGCATTTTAGACATTGACTTGTCTCACTGTTTGAACGGCCACTCCTTTAGCACATTAAAGAAGCTAAAACTGTACCTCTCCTATTCAACCTAAGAATATAAATATTTTAACAATATTCTTGATGTAATGCCGTTATCCAATCCTGTGTGTTGTATTTAACAAAGTTGTGTGGTACATAACGCTGGTACATCTTTTACAGCAGAGCAGCCTTCATCTAATGTTTTTAAAAACAGGGTTTTAGGAATATGAAGTCTACGGACAGTGGTTTCTAACTGCAACATTTTAAACATTTTTATGTATAAAAAATATTGCAAGTTAAAACCACCGTCCATTGACTTGATATCCCTAAATACCCTGCTTTTAAAAACATTAGATGAACAAGCATCACATAATTATATAGGATGAGTTGTCAAATGTTTTGTGATTCTCCCAACAGGAGACACAATAGTGCAGAATGGAGCTAACAGTGGAGTGGGACAGGCTGTCATTCAGATAGCAGCAGCTAGGGGGCTGGTCACCATCAATGTAGTTAGGAACAGGCCTGACAGGTGAGATGGATTTTCATCTAACATAAATTTTTTTATTTTCGTCTTTTTTTCAATGTTTGTGATTTTTCTCACATATTTTAGGTAATGATGGAATACAAACTTCAGTAAATCGAGGAAGGGATAGATTCCCTGGTATTTGCTGTCTTTTATCAGTGTCTAAGAGACTGAGAAAAAGAAGCTCCCTTTACTGACTCAAAGGTAAGGGGATGTACATGTAAGACTATTGAAATGGAGTGTGTTGATGAGTTATTCATAGCATTTTATACAGGAAATGCTAAGTAGACATAGTTATTACATTGATTTTTTTTCATATTAGAGGCATTTGTTTTCTGTGTTGATAAATATTATAAGTTTATATTTTATAGTGTAATGCTAAAGAACTTTATCATTCAATGTTGTTTTTCATATTTCCAGGTCATCATATTTTGAGCTTGAGATGTACCTGAAGGGTTTAGGAGGACATTATGTCATTACAGAGGAGGGGCTGAGAAGACAGGACTTCAGGGACATATTCAAGGTAAAGCTATATAATTATATTATTTCAATTCAACATGTTTATACCGACTGTGCTTGATAGCTTTATATAGCTTTATTGTCTTCTATCTATTCTATGTCTGCTGATTTTACACAAATTGTCTTTGTTTTTACATACAGAGACTTCCAAGACCAAAGCTGGCATTGAATTGTGTTGGTGGGAAAAGTGCTACAGAAATTCTCAGACATCTGGAGTAAGTATCACCATATGTTCAAATGTAGGAGCCGTTCGTTGTACAGTCAGACCTGTACAAGTCACCACCTTCACATATTAAGGACACTCTTTGTTGGACCCCTTACTTACATGTAGATAATTTTGCCCATTGTCACAAGCATCCTAGGAAATTGGAGATTTCTTTTGCACATCCCGAATGTCTCTTACCTGCTGATGTTTCGATGTCTGTCAGACATCTTCTTCAGAGCTTCTAACTGGAGTTCTGCTTCTTGCCGCTATATATAGCCAATGTAGGTGGCGATCTTTCAGCGAGAATAGAATTATAAAAGACTACATATAGCGGCAAGAAGCTGAATTCCAGTTAGAAGCTCTGAGGAAGATGTCTGACAGACATCAAAACATCTGTCAGGGACATTTTGGTTGTGCAAAAGAAATCTCCAATAATCTATCTTCTACCAACCTAATGAAATTGTTTTTGGAAATTAAGAATCCTGTCTTTATATACTATTAGTTACCACCTCCTCACACAGGCCAATGTTTTTTGGCCCCAGAGTGGTCTTCTATGACAGTTACGACTGGATATTAGACCTATGCAGTGCATTGTTATGTGTTTGAATTGGTAAATATGTTTCAGTTCCACAGCTTTTTTGTCAAACAATACACCATAATCCATCAAAGTCTTGTCATTGTGTATAAGCAGTCACAAGGAATTGGTGACCTTTTCACCTCATGCGTTCAATGGGCTTGTATATTATGTTTTAACCCGCATCTGGCGCTTCAGCCGGAGCGCGGTTTGCCCCTAGCCACTGTAGGCTCCTGGGGGTAGGCTGAGACAGAAGGCTGAGAAGCGTAAAATCTGGCCCAGCCAGGCAGTGTTAATTACATCATTTTGGCAGGACTTGACAACCAACCTCCCAAACTGCTGGATTGACCTAGAAAGACTGTGACACAGTGGTGTTTCCTTTGACACTTCCAGTCTAGTACAGTGTATCATTTTGACTCTAAACCAGCACTACATACATATATTTTGAATGGACATGTGCCACTTTTGTACTGTTGTTTCCTTATTTAGAAAAATACTGCTTAGCTTCAGACTGAGTTCACAAAACCTTTGTTTATTCAACTACAAACAGACATTCAGTCACTAAGACTATCTACATGTATTCAACATATACTTCTTGGAAGTTATCCATCTCCTGTTTTATACAATGTATGTTGTCATTCTGTCAAAAGTTATACAAAAAGGTATCTTCAATTGAACATTGAATAGTACCTAGACCCATACTCACTGTACAAGAGTCAATTGGTACACGATGCAAAGAAGATAGGAGAGAAAAATTATTCACTTGACTGTACAGTTCTTGGATTAATATTTCAGACATCAAATAATCTCAAAACATGAATCATTGAAAACAGGAATACATGTATGCCCTTTCCATCCTTAGTCAGCAACATGATAAAAACAATAACACATGGAGCGCATATAGAGCAGAAAATATTCAGCAACAAGTACAAACACAACTTACATCACCAAAATCATTATCTAGAAACAATTCAGCTTATACATGCCAATCATTGTGATCTATAACATAAGCACCATATCTTTTGTGTAGCCTGTCTAGATCTAAAAATATACAATCATTGTGATACCATTTGTCCAAGGGAAGGTAAATCACTTTGATAGGCCTTTGTGTCATATTCTGAATAGACAAAAAGAACAGAACAGTGCAAGCAAGTCAGAATCTTTGTCAAAATTGACACATGTGGGTAATGATTTGTTTTAGATTTCAGAAAAACTTGTGGTCCATGTACGGGATATGAGATGGATTTGGATACAGCTTGCGGACCTGGCGCAAGACACAGTCAGGCATAATTTCTCTGACACTCTGCTGGTCAGGACTGTGTCTACCAGGAACCCAGCAATTGTTTTGATCTAAACCATTCTTGTACGCTTGCCACATTCTAGTCTTCTTGTCTACATACCTGGAGTCGTACCAGGCACAACGGTCACTTAGCATCTTCCAGTACTTTTTGTAAAATACCCTACGAAGTGACGAGTTGCCTGCACCAGGCGGGTTTCCGCTCCCCAACCATTTCTGTGGCCGAGATGTAACACAGGGGTCACAAAAACAGTCCAGACACTCTGTCTCAGATCTAGGCTGATCATGACTGGAGCTGCTGGAACTTGTTGTCTGGAATGCATAATGACAAAAAAGAAATTAATTGACGATGTTTTACAACAAACCCGCTTAATCAAACTGATTTTTACAAACACATCAAGCCGACCACAAATGCCTCAGAAATAGGAATAATACACTACACACAATCAAGAATTGCATTTACCTCAGGTTGACTTTGTGACATTGTCATGTCCTCAGCTTGGCCAACCTGAAGGGCTGACTGGACTTGTGTTGCTGTAACTGTACTGTTCGCAGCTTGGCCTGAAGTTGGCTGGACATAAGACATATAACATTAGGGACAGTTGTTTTTTCATATGAAATGGAAAAATGGACTGCTGTGCAATTTATACTGATACATACATTTATGAAACATACACAGTACTGATATCTTTTTACAGATATCATATTCATGTTACGATTTTGCATTGATTTACTCTTCATATACCTTGGAACAAGGTTGCTTTTTGAATGTGAAACATTTCAAAGCACAAAAATATATGGCAAATAAAGTACAAGACAATCTTTGCCGCAGTCATTTAGGGTCATTTAGCACTTTAGCAGTCCACTAACCTGGCTATCTTTATCTCCAAGTTCTCGTTGGTTTTTCCTCTTCCGACCTGTTCTTTTGCTGGAGGACTGGTTCCCTGCCATCGCCGTATCTTGTTGCTCAACTTGCAGGTTCCCTTCTGCCAATCCACTGCCATGACTGTCATTGGTAAGGGTGGGGTATGGATGCTCTATCAGATCCCAGTCATTGTGCCCATAAAGTGCTCGAATTACCATTTCCTGCTCTTCTGTAACTTCAATGCACCAAAGCTTTGTGTTAGTCCCCGCCATTTCTGCGTTCTAGATCTGTGTAGTGCCCCCAAGTTGACCTAGGTAAGAGTGCTCAGGGTCACAACTTGGCCCACAAGGGACATGACCAAATACAGTGGTTTCTTCTGGCTGCTGGTACATGCTCAGGGGTAACCCTAGAAGACATTATTCTGGGGCTACTTACACGTATTTCCCAGAGGCATACAGCGCGCCTGATTTCAAACCGTCAAATGGTCCAGCAGAAACATGGAGCAACCTGCTGTACCTGCATGTACCTCTCAGCAGTCTCCTCGTCAGCCCCTTCGATGTCACAGCCAAAACGCACTTCCGAGAAGGCCAAGGCCGTCTGATGCTCCACTGGCTAAGAAGGCCAGGAATGATGCCCATCGTGCAAAGCTGAAGCAAAAGCGGGCCAGTATGTCACCAGAAGAGCTGGCCTCTACCAAACAAGATGGCAAGGTAACTTTCACTGCGCCGAATCTTGCGGAGAAGAACCAGCTCATGACCATGCTGCGCACCATCAAGGCCAACATTGGACCTTCCAGGTCATCCCAGGAAGGAAATTTTGCAGTGCTGAAGGAAGTTTTCAACTTCTACATACAGCACCACTCTCCAAGCACCTTCAGACAGATGGCTGAGGGTGGAGCTTCTCCATCTTTTCCATCAATGGAGATGCAGAAGGAGGACAGCACACAACAGATTGTCCTGCTGACTCCAAGAAAGCTCAACGACCTCCTTGCCCTCGCAGAGGTACATCTGCGAACATGCCGTGGCAGCGTTCACATGGAGGAAGATTTTGCCATGGATGGGCACGTAGGAATATGCACCTTCCTGTGTACAGCATGCCCTTGGTCAGCGCGGTGGAACACGTCTCCCAACGGTTGCCAAACAACCGCTTCCTTGTGAACGATAGGTACGTATATTTGAAAAAAACAAATTGCATGATATGACATGGTACTACTATTGCTAATACATGTGAAAATATCAATTTATGCAACATAACGCTCTGTTTGTGGTATGTGAGTACTAAGAATTAGAATTTGCTTTACTTGTTTTATTATTTGTGAAATTGGTCATGGCCAAAAACATTTGGATACATTGTAATTTTTCCCATATAGGATGCTCCATGGCAGTTTCACCAGCGGCATACTGCCAACTCAGTATGAAAAGTTCTGCTCTGCAGCAGACATAGGAGTGGTGAAGGATGAAGACAAGAATGTCGGTAAGGAAAGGATGCATCAATATATTTGATAACTGCTAAGTGAAGTTTATACACACTGCACAAAGCCATGATGCTTAATTAGTAATAAATGTATAGCATATTGGCAGAGTTTGAGCCATTCTTCTTTCTTCACAATATCCAGTTCTTGAAGAGTACAAAGTGGTGGTAGCGGAGCTTGCAGAAACATCCATGGAGGATGCACTACAAGAGGTTTGTAGCACCTTATAATGTTTTTAGGTCAGGGCAAAGCAAGTAAATCTTATTGATGACAACTGCAGACTACAAGTATAATATGGCAAGCTTGTGATAAAGAAATGTGGGGAAACAAGCTAAGGTGCCTGAATGCTAAAAATATCGGTAGAGACCAAAAAAATGCCAACAAACCAAAACATCTTTTATCCGTGTTCAACAAATCCACAAACTGTACTTGTGCGGTCTGAGCCGACCACATTACCTTATTGTTAGTAAAGTCACTACTACAACCAAAATCATAGCTCCCTTACTTGTTTCATTTCTACAGGTGTAATTATGGCTATCACACCACACTACACGACATATTTTTTTCCATTTTTTCCCCTTTTTACTCATGTTATTGTGACCATCTCAGGAGAGGAACAAAATTTTCTTTTTGTAAATAAACCACAAATCAACAGTACATGCATAGATGATAAGATTTACTCTCTGTTGCCTTATTGTAACTACAATGGAATGAAGTATTGTTTTTGACCTCTGTTTGTGTAGTCTCTATCAGACTGACGCTGGCTATTGTAGGGAGAAAAATTTGCCAGGAGGGGTTGGATGACCGCGCAGGGGGAATGCTTACCTTAGCATGGACTTAGCATCCCCTGGCCAATTTCCCTAATTTGTTTTCAGACTC
>NC_049981.1:7125229-7139753 GCF_000003815.2 Branchiostoma floridae
GTGTGTGTGCGCGTGCGTGCAGTTTTGCGTGCGTGTTTCCACCATTCCCAATATACAAAATGTATCACTGCCATGATACATACTCATTTCTGTCAATTCTTTATGTATCTTATCAGGAAATAACTGGAAGTGTCCTTGCCGAAGAAGATGACAACTTTCAGGGACTCAAAGTGCTGTCAGATGCCCGTCATTGCTGGCGGAAGAATGCCTACTACTCTGATGTTGTCTTTCTTGGCCACATGTGAGTCTTGATGATCGTTCAATCTATATATTCTTTAATGACATATCTAATGCTATAAATATAGTAACAGAGATGCTAAAAACATGTGCGCTGTTTTATAAACCGCTACAAAGCCTTCTTGGAGAATACTATGTTGTTACATGTATGTATGTATGTCTGTCTGGGTGTTTGTCTGTCTGTCTGCCTGTACCCCTGTCTGTCTGTATGTATTATATAATTATGTTGTTGTATATGTCACAGTAGATTTACATTTTGTCATTGTGGTCTAGCACACACAGGGCGATTCACCATGAACTGGTAACCAAGGAAGATGAGCCGATATCGCAGAACCACGAGATTATTGGCACAGAGCGGTTCTATGAGTGGGCTGATGCCAAAGGTGTGTAGCATTTATTGATTAAAATGATAGTACAGAACATGTCATGAACAAATTAGAGGTTGACACTGCGGACCGGTTGACCCTTTCAATTTATATTTACATTCTTGTGTCTCACTCTACAGGGCTCAGCATCCATCTCCATGGCCATGACAGGAACGGCTCGGTTAATAAGATAGTGAAGGACCGCCAATATACAGACAACGGCAACGACACATGGCATGGTATGTCCACCTCAGATTATTACATGCTAATTTAACATAATTCCTTACTTCTTGTTTGCAATTAGCCATAGGAAAGGAATTTGCAATTTTTCTTAATATCAATGTTGTTACTATTTTGCTTTTACATGTAGCTACCAAGAACTTGGCAAGATCCTTTGTCAAGGTTGCAAAGGGGAAGCCAGTCAATCGAGGAGTCACCTGGCATCCTGAGCTGTCTGACAAAGGTTTGTGGATAACACGTTATACAGTACCATGATTATTAGTTTGTTCCTACATGTATGCTACCAATGCATTACCCATGTCTGATATGTAATTCCCTTGTGCTGTTTTGCACTATGCATATTTGAACGGATTTGAAGTTTCATATATGTGTGTGTGTGTGTGTATACTATAAATATTTATATACCATAAATATTGCAGGTGCAGGTATAAAGACACACTACTACTGGGCCATGAAGACCTGCGATGGAGACCCAGACCTGCTGCGGTTCCGCCTGGACAATATTGTCCGACACTACCAGGTAAGGAGACTACGGATGTTTCAATGGATGTGTTCATGGAATCATTCAATACACCATACATGTACAAATGAATGATTGGCACTCTCTATGGTATAATGAACCTGTTTATACTGTACACCTTGCCCGTGTCCTGTCATTATCTGTGAAATGTTAGCTGAGTAGAGACTCTACAGCTACAGTGAGTGAATTGGTGCCTGGAGATCCATTTCTATTATTCCCACCAACGGAATGCACATCATTTTTCAGAATGACCACAGAAACTGCTTTGCGGGGAATGTCCGTCATCCGGGGGCCCGATGTAAGACAGACCCGAACTACGAGCCGACCCGAACTACCATCAGGGACCCGGTAGCAGCACAGCTGTTGACACGATGGATACAGAAATCAACGATATACGAATGGCCACTGGACTATGTAAACGTAAGTAAATTTTTAATTTCACATCGATAACTTGGAAACATACAAATACATACGAACATATAATTACCTGATATATTTATCAGATAAAGGTTGGAATGTGCAGCGCTCAACAGATTAAATGCCTTTTTCCAGAAATGGAAACTCCAAGTTACTAGTAATCTAAAGAATACATATAATAACATAAGTTATTATTTTCAGCAAACCTGGTCGTTCCTTCCGAAATCAAATATTCATATTCGATCAAGACACATTGGACATAGTACCTTCTTACCGCTATCTAGGCCTGACTATTACATCATCGGGAAGCTTCTCTCTGGCAAAAATTTCACTCAATGCTCGTAATGCTATGTATACTTTGAAATCTCTCATTGAATAATTCGCTCGTCTTTCTCACCAAAGTGCTTACCAAGAATATTTGATTCCTGTATAAAGCCGATCGTCCTGTATGGAACTTTGGGGCACAGAGCCCATATATGACAACTTCCCAATTGAAATTTTTCACCACCGATTTTGTGAGAATATACTTGGAGTTTCCAGAAATTTTAGCTGGGTAAATTTCCTTCAGACTTTGATATATGGATGCGTGCTATTCGTTACTGGCTACGCTTGTTACAAATGGATTCTCATAGACATCCAATACAAGCTGATGACCTTATGTGTCAACATAAGTCTATTTCTAATAGTCATAGATTCTGAAGAACTTTGTCAAAGAATTATTAGATGGTAGTGGCCATTCCTACCTGTTCTATTCATGTAACTCACTTAGTGATAAGTTATTATTAACAGTCTTCTATATGTACCATGAGAAGATGTAGAATCTGATATGTTTATCCAAAGCTCTTGTCATAACGTGAGTATTTATACTGATAAGCTAATGCTACATGCAGAAATACTTAGAATTAGATAATTTTGATCTACGCTTGGCAATCAGCAAAATTAGAATTAGTGCCCACCATCTTGGAATTGAGAAAGGGCTGTACAAGAATCTATCTGTGTGTGAAAGAACGTGCAAACAATGCACATCAAACATGGTGAAAGACAAAACACATTTTATGTCAAACTGTTCGTTCTACAATCACAAAAGAGCTGTTTGAAGAGGCCACCCAAATTTCTTCACATTCACTGACAAAAAGAACACGATTCTCTCTCTAACATCACAAAACCTACACATAATAGAAAAGGTGGGATCTTTCGTCCACTGTCTCCGAAAAAGAAGTGAAACAAAATGACCCAGGATCTAATAGCTTTCAGACTAGAGTAGACACTTGTGATCTTGTTTTGTACACTGTTTCAATCTCTCGTGTTATCTGCAATTAGCCCAGAAGCAAGAATTTGCAATTAACTTATTACTAATAATTGCAGGAAAGAAGGAAAAGTAAATGATACAGTACATCCAAGAGTGTAATATTTTTCTTCTTGTATTCCAGTGTGTAGACACCCACTATGTTGAGTCATTCAACAATAGCCTTCTCCAGTACCACGACAAGAGGATCGTGTTTGGCAACAGCCAGTACACCATGCGGAGCCATCTTGCCATCCTGGACTGGGTAAGACTTTGAAGATGTATGTGTGTGTGTGTGTGTGTGTGTGTGTGTGTGTGTGTAACTAAACCAGAGATATATACATGTATGATGCTTTGGTGTAAATTGTTTGGACTGGAGTAGCTGAAAATATTTCAGATCTATGTGATGTTTTGATAATCTTTTTCATTGTCTCTATTATTTCATTGCAGAATGAACATGTCGACAGGGACTACACTTCGATCATTCGAAGACAGTCCGCCAAAAACCCTAGGGCGGTGGAGGGACACAAAGTCCTCAAGCCTAAGACTAATAGCTTCAAAAGTACAATCTGGGACAGATTCATGGCAAGAATCTTCCCCGCAGGAGAGGATTGAGTAATTTAGTTTGTTTTTGTTGTTCAGCATGTAGTCAGTTAATAATTTTCCTAATTGTGTTGAGACAATGTTCCAAAGTGTTAGTAAAGATACATGTATGTAGACATTGTTGTCATTTGTCAGGATTTTACAAATGGAGGTAGTATTGTTTGCTTGTATTTTGAACTGTTGCACTTCATGGTAAATGAGAACTTTCTGGGATTCTTTCAAAATGATCTGTATAGAGTAATTATTTTTTGGATGCGTCCCAGGTCCCAGTTCAAGCTGTTGAAAATGATAGTCTTGTATTTCATGACCATTCCTATAATGAAGTAACTGTTATTTGTGATAACAGAATGTCTCTGATTTTCACATGTTATGTAAAACCTAGTCTAGAAGATACTCCTTTATCATTGTATTTCGTAAAAAGATTCTATACTGGTAAGATTTTCTTGTTATTCAGGCAATATGGCATTACTAGTACATGTATTAGACAGGTTTGAAAACTGTAAGCTAGCAATTGCTTGTGATAGTGTTTTGTTTGTTCATATATGCCCCTGTGGTACAATAATGCCTACCTATGGACGTATTTTGTTTGGACTCCTACACTTCTTTACGAGTCCATTAGTATAGTATACTTGGTGTCCTGTTGTGTTCAGGATAAATTCTTTAGTAATTTAGGGTGTTTGACCTAGAAATCAGAGGCCATGGGTTCAAATCCCTTGACATGTCACCAAAGTTGTGCTGTTTACAGGACTTTCCTTACTCCATCCAATTGTACAAAGGGGGTTGGGCAGGTAATAGGTGGTGGGAGGAGAGGATTGGGTGACCTTGGGCCTGTCCTGGACACAGTGGATAACAACCCACGTGTCAGGAAGGCTAACGTATTTGATTTCCAAGATTGTATAGCTTGATACCAAAATGGTATAACGTCATCATGACATACTAGTATGTAAGAACAAGGAGGTAATTATAACCTTCTTGGTCAGTACAAAATTTAGCTGTACATTGATTTATGCTCGTCCTTCTTGTTGTATGAGACAGATTCTGTTCCAGACATAGATATTCAATAAAGAAACAAAATCCTGTTGCTGGCAAGCCCATTCTTACACACACACACACACACACACACACACACACACACACACACACACACACGGTGGTTTCTTCAACTTTTACACACAGGCGGGCACACTGCAAGCAAGGCCTCAGACAAACCACTTTCCCCAAGGGTCAGCCAGAGGTACTTAGGGGAGGCCAACCTCAGGTCTGGCAGGGTCTGGCACGGTTGGAGATTTAGCAATTACTATGCCTGTCAATCAGCAATTTTGTCTCCGGCTGAGCGCCATATGCGGGTTTTATGTGGTAGTTTACTTTCAAATATGTTACTTAAAGTCCATACTTATGGAAAACTTTAACCTTAAAGGTTAAAATGTTTGTATTCAAAGCTAACAGTATTTGAAACAGCCAAATAAAGTCTTCATTTCAAGTATGTTAAAGTCTATACTTATGGAAAACTTTACCCTTAAAATGTTTCTATTCAAAGCTAACAATCAATATTTGAAACATCCAAAGACTTAACAGTTTTGTTACATCTTGGTTGGTAGAAAATTCTGACCACTCCTTGTACTTTTTTTTTCTTTTTCCCACTTTTAGGACTGGGGGAACTATGGTGACCTATGGTGGGATGTCTCGACAACCTGTCACTGTTCCTACGGTAGATAAATGACACGTTTGACCCAATATGTTGATTTATTCATACCTGTAGAAATCCATTATATGTCTGTTTAGTTGTACTGTAAGTAGTTGTTATAGACCTTTACTTTTGTCTAAGTGTCAATAAAGATTTCTGTATACTTGTACGACTTTGGTATGTCACAACAAGGAGCTTTTATCTAAAAGCTTCTTGGTCACAAGCATACATTGTAGTAGCAAAATATGCACAAGTGCAAATAGCTAACTTCATGTGTCATGATTATGAATGTGGCTAAAGCAATGTTTCTAATGGTACCACTTCTGTCTTTTCAGGGTTCCCTGATTTTCCAGGACATTAAAGTTGTTGGTTACTGGATGACACAATGGAACAAGAGGCAAACAGACTGTAAGTTTGATAAACATGGTATTATTTTCTTTTCTACTGGATATAATGAATTATGAAGAACTAGTGTGTTTGGCTAATAACCGAATGTCATGGGTTCAAATCCCACTGTTTCACTGATTGTGAGCCCTTGCAAAAGCATCTTTCATGGTGAAAATGAGTATACCTAGTGTCGGCTAGGGACCTCTCTTGGATAGGACGTCCAGTGTGTTTGGGAAGAGCCAAACACCACGCACATTAAAAAACCCACCACACCTTTCGAAAAAGAGTAATAAGGGTATGGTCTGTTGTGCAATGGTGCAAATCCTTCTTTATGGAGTTGGTGATTCACTTCAAATCAGCAGAATGGAGGCCTGGCAAACTTCTTTCTTGTATCAGCCATATGGTGATTTACATCATTCACCTGGACTCGAGGAAGAGTAGTGATATGTCAGTGACTTATTGATTGAGATCCGATCCGAACCAAACCATTAAATACTCCTAACTATTTTATTGTTTCTGCAGCCCAAGAGAGTTCAGAGATGCTGTCTACTCTGTGTGACTACGTGAGACAAGGCAAGCTGCAGGCTCCATCTAACGTACAAGTCCCCATCTCAGACTACATGGCTGCTATCAACAGTACTAGGGACGCCTTCAGTACTAAGAAACAGATACTCACGATGAGCAGTTGATAGATTATCTAGGACTAGTTACTTTATATTTAGAAAGCCATTTTCACAACTTGGACACTGTACCGGGGGTAGTTTCCTTTGTCTAAGTGTAGATAATAAATACACATACTTTTAAAAAATATCCTTGCATGTCTTTATCATTGTCACCTGTTATGTAGCAGTATTTTAAGTCTGATTTTTTGGGGCCATATGGATGACGTCATCAGGTTTTATTGCCTGATATAATTTTTTTTGTATGAGAAAATTCAGCACTTTGGTGCATAACCACTGCAATGAAGCTATGTGTTTCATGTGCATAATGATTAAAGCTACAAAGTCACATTTGCACAAGTTGATATCTTTTAATAATGTGTAATTATTAGAATTTCAAATGATTTTTTTATTAGATGAAAACAGTTTTTCTCAGATGAATCTGACCAAGTCTCTGCTAACAATCATACAAATGGTTCTCAGTAAATTGTCTTCCTTAAAGACCAAACTAGATACAAGGAGCTGAACAAGAATGACAGTGACTCACGACATTATAGCGCAGATGCAGTGTATTGTACACTTTGTGACATGGTTATTGTTACACATAGAAACATCAGAAATGAAATTAAAGAAAAAAACACTTCTGAAAAAATGCACATTTTACAATTTGTCGTGCTTAAAAATCCATTGCAACTTTTTAACACATGCAGATTACAATGTATATTCTATTAGCCTCTTTTTCCGAACAAGCTGTGTGAAAAAGAGTCAAATCTATACCTGGTATGTTATTTTCCGTATATCACAGTCGTTCTAGTGTTGCACATTAGAAAGAAGCGTACATATAAGCATCTATTGTACAGACTGGTTATCATATTGACTTGTTTTAGAAAAGACAGTATTCAGTGATAAAAAATAAACTCCTGTACCACTATATACCACATACGAGTCGGTAACGGACCCGACCATTCAATATAAGGGGAGTTTTGATGCTCCAAATACGGTTACAATGATCCATTCCTAAATATATGTCCATATCCAAACCTGCTATTTTATCAAATCTTTTCCACTTCCTTTTTTTACAAATTTAGAAACGTGCCTCAGTTGGAGAAATTTTATCATTCAAAGGAAAAAACTTGAGGCTCCAAAGTCTAAACCTTGAATGTATAATTCAATGAAATTGTTTCCTTTCATCCCTCTTATACGTGAAAATGGTATAGTCCAGCCACATCAATTTAATTTGTTGATTCTCGAATTTAAAACCCAAATAGTCCAGAATATCCACATGAATACAGAGTCTGAAGGATGTTTGTAAAATGTCAGGAAAGCAAATATGTTGTACATTTTCTATACAGTCAAACCTGTATTAGGGGCCACCTCTACAGAGGGGCCACCTGTCCATAGTGGCCACTTTTTGTCGGTCCCTTGGGTATTTTATCTACAAGTTGCCACCTCTATACAGAGGCCACCTGTCTATAGTGGCCACATTTGTCCGGTCCCTTGAGTGGCCGCTATAGACAGGTTTGACTGTAGTACATTTACCCCCCTCCCCCCTATGCAAAAATATGGTAAAACCGAATACATACATAAAGATGGCTAGAGACTTGCATAAAAATGGCTAGATTTGTGCTACAACTGTTTTTTATAATGTAATAACAGACAACCTACTAGTTAGCAGTCACTACTATTCACTGTTGTTTTTTGGCAAATTTTTGGCCATACCAATTTAATTTTCTGGTTCTCTTTAATGCTTAATTGGTATATAAAATAGTCTGTTACATCGTCTGTCCTTGTTCACAAGGTATCAGGTAGCAAATGTAGTTTGGTTCAAGATATTGTCTCAGTTCTTTTCTGTTTTCTTTTGATTTAACAATAGAATTTCCGAGAACCAAAAAATGAAATTGGTATGGCCTTACACATTGTTTTCTGTTCACCAACCAAGCAGAGTCTAGAAGATAAAATACCCCATCCCTTAACGCTACAAAATACAGGTATATCAACTTAAAGAATGGCACAATTTGCATGTACAGGTAATAAGGTACGTATGTCTAAAGATGTTGTAAAATGGCTGTTCTCCAAATCTAAATAAAGCTCTTTTCAAGATTCCTCTCCTATATAATTCTACACAGAAGATGAAACACTGTTCCAGTGTAGTTGTTTTTTCTTGTTCACATTCACTTGAAAAAGATCTCTTTGGTTTAGAAGACATTGCCCGATGGCACACAACGACAAGGAAGAAAATCTTAGAGTCAACTATTATGTTGTTATTGTTGTCCACATTAATTACTCAACACAGTTTTAATCTTACACTGAAGAGTGGGACTCTAAATTTAAGATACGTCCTTTGGGCAATTTTGTCAGACTTTTAAATGTGTGACATGCACATACTCAAGTAATCTCCAAAATTTGATTAAAACTTTCCCAGCATCGCCCAGTTAATGCAACTAATTGTCATGGCTAAAGTTAACATCAGGAAGCAGAAGATTTCAAATCAAATTTTCAGGGTTTAACCTCCAAAGTGACCCACGTTTCAACACATTAGTTTGTTTTCTTGCCTCAATTGCAACTTCACACACAACAAAATACAAAAATATCCCTCTGTTGTTAGTGGTAGTGGGGAAATTAGCACGTTTTCTTTGACATACAAACAGTAATAAATAAGCATTTTCTTTCGACTATTCAAAATTTACTCACAACCAGAAAGAAAGTTACTTGTTAAAGCTACTTTTTGTCTGTCCCAGTGGCAAGAAATTTCCTGCTTTTGAGGGGGGTGATTTTGTCAGTATTTCTACAAAATCTGGCACTGAATCTCATTCAAAAGGGTAGATAACTATTTCTTGTTGTACTGGCCTCTACAAAAATTTCACGAGCATTTTATATGCTAAGCTTAACTTTATTTTCATATATATACCCTCTCATACATGTACATAAACAATCAGTATTCTAAAAGACTGCGAAATTTCTGCCAGCTTATTTTTTTGTTCTTGTTGTCGGGAAAGCTGGTTGTTTGTGTTATTTTGTATTGAGGGTAGACAGAGCTTGTAATACGATCCTTGAGAGCAAGTTATGCGCATAAAATACATGTTCTGCCTCCAGTATTAATATATGCATACATATGCTTTAATGTTTTGTCCTACTAAGATATAACGCACAAGAATTCTATATACCTTCTATAGAGTAACCGAAGAGGTTAAAGTAATAATACATTGTCAGAATTCATCTTCTCCCAACCTACGAGCCAACAAGAACCCTGCTTTCAGACATTCACATATACCCTCCTGAATACATTTATGTAAGCAAAGCTTTGATTGGTGATGGAGCCATACCACAAAGAAGCTGTTCAACAATTCTTACAAATCTGCCTAATCTTTTACAGAAGTTAAGCTTACATCCCTTTGCTGTGTAATCTGTGTATTAACACTTTCATATGAGATACAAAAACTAACACCGATCACTTCAAATTTCACAATTCATTTCCTAAACTTTAGAAGACAAATTTTCAAGCTGAACAGCCCAACGATACTTGAAGTGTCACTGGCTTGTTTTTTCCTTACATGTATATTGAGATATCATGTAATATTTCTGTGTATTGTTGTTGTTGTTTTTCAGCGAAAAATGTATGTGGATCTAACGATACTTCACTTTTAAAAAGTTACCGTTTCAGATTTTGAATTGTTTCTTTTCAAATCTGAAGCAATTGTGTCAGTCTTGTTTCTGGTCCTTGACTATTGTAATGATTCCCCAGTTTTGTTGGAATACAGTCAAACCTGTACAAGTGACCACCTTTATATAAGGACCACCGAGCATTGCGACCCCTTTTCCCCCATTGACACAGGCATTAAGAATCATGTCAACAATGACTGCCAGTCCATATAGACCAGATTTTATCTGTACCAAAGTGGTCCTCTTGCACAGGTTTGATTGTATACGGTAAGACCGCCACCGTTTCCCTCCAAGCACCAATCAAAGCTCCCCGCTTATGGCTGTACATACAAAGAAAGCGTACGCCGTCCGTCATTACGACATACTCGAACACGGAACCCGGGGCGACCCCATCTGCGTTAGGACCTTATCCAACCACTGCAGGGGGCCGTTCAGGTGAAGTTCGATCCAGCACGGCGTTGACGTGACCGTCTGGCGCCGGTACTCCGCGCCCCAGCCCTTGACAAAGCTCATGCGGATGGTACACATTCGTGTGAGCTGGTACACTGCCTCGAAGCCTTGGCTAACCGACTGGGACAGGAGCTGGGCAAACTCCTGGTTGTTGAAAATCTTCAAGTTACAGCCTGTGGAGACAAGAAGGGAAAGTGAGACCTCTAGCAATGTGCTGAAGAACTGCAGTTGCTCATGGATTGGGACAGGAGCTGGGCAAACTCCTGGTTGTTGAAAATCTTCAAGTTACATCCTGTGAAGACAAGAAGAGAAAGTGAGACCTCTAGCAACTTGAAGATGAACTGCAGTTGCTCATATACTGGGACAGGAGCTGCGCAAACTCCTGGTTGTTGAAAATCTTTAGGTTACAAGTTGTGAACATGAGAAGGGAAAGTGAGACTTCTAGCAACTTGTAGGAGTACTGCAAAAAACATCCGAGTTCAACAACACACCTTTTATAAAGGTTATTCTATTAAGTCTTCACTGATATAAGAAAAAGAGTTCTTACCTGGAGGTATTTTGCAGACAGTAGCGGGATGCCAGCCGTACCGCTGGTTACAGTTGGGACTCTGTACAAACACACTGCTCTCACTCAGACACTCCGCAAACACCTCCCCTCCGATGTAGTACAGCCGAACTCCTTTACCTGTCAGGGAATAAAGAAACATTTTAGGTCTAGATGTTCCCTTGTAATTTTGGCTGACCCATGCAGAGTCTATCCCGTTTTCAATAGGGGTATAACAAAAATAAAAAAGAGACAAAATTAGACAAGAGGGACAAGACATTTTTTTCCCATCATTTCAAAGAACATACAAGAGAAGAAGGAAAGAAAAAGGGATGTGTCAAGCTACCCACAACAGGTTACTTGTCCGCCGAGCTCCCACCAACCCACTCGCAACCCCTAATGTTAAGCCGTTAGGAAACCTTTAGGTGCCTTTCTCACAGCTCTACATGTACATTTGGTTAGGGATGTAATGCCCCTGGTCTCGCCTCCAGGACGTTCAAGAACACACCACACTTATCGAACAGACAACAGGTCCATCCCATTGTGAGTGGATTGAACCTTGCTATTCCATGTTGCTTTGCGTGAGTGAGGATAAGATAGCCCACATTTCCATATGGCAGTTATTCTGTGGTCGCATTCCAGGATACACAACGTTCACCATGAGTGCTCCAAAGTAACATGGAATTTGATACTGTCCAGTCTTAAGTTCGTCCTTGAAACAGCCATACAGGGTTTTATTTTAATCTTTACCGCAAATTTTCTGGTGGTTTGAAGTTCACGGTGAAGAGGTCATTGTGAAATATGCAAACATAAAATCATCGCAAACATTTTCCCTTTTACGTGACAGTGCATGTCTCCTTGTGAAAAAAGTTTTTTTTACAGTGACATACCAACCTAATGAAACTATTCACAGATGAAATCGTCTTGTATGAAATCGTACAAAGCAAACCAACCTATATGTCTCCTCGTCTGTTCTATGACATGGTTCCTGTTGACGTTGGACAGCAAACCTAGACAGAACCTCTCCGAGTTGGACGGGTCCGTGAAGCCGTCCACGGTCAGCGAGGGCTGGGAGGCGTGGAACGTCTCCCCGACTCTCGTGTTCATCTCGTAGTACGCGATCGAACACCAGAACGTCGGCTCCGTGTACGTGACTGGCTGTAAGTCTGGAAACAGAGAAAAACATCAGTCAACTAGAAAGGCAACATTTTTTTCAAAAATGCAGAATGTTTTCCCTCAGTCTTATGTCACATACGATAATATACCATATACCCCAAAGTAGTGTGTGCGAGTGGCAAAAGAATTGGGGCTATGAATGGGGGTATCTGAGTGATAGCCAGTCCAAGTAGACAGCCCAGGTAGCCAGACCTGGTGCACAGCCCAGCCTTTTCCGTAAACCTTTTATGCTTGGAGGAAACTAAGAACACACCAGCATAAACAATATGTTTTGTCGTTCAGTAAAAGTTTAATAACATCTGTGTATACTTTCATCAGTTTAGTACATCCCCTGATAACGCTACAGTAACTGTATTTTCTCCAATATTAAGTAATGTACTTTTAAAACTGTCCAAAATCAAAACAAAGCTGCATTGTTATTGCAAAAGCTGGGCTGTTTTATTCAATGTTATTGCACAGTGAAGGGAAGAATGCAAAGTTATGCACATTGTTTCCATGTACAACCTTTTTTGTCCTATGACTGAGTGATTTAATTTGTTGCACAGTGGTAAGGCAATTCAGAGAATGCAGAGCAGCAAGGAATTTTTTTCACAAATCTAAGGCCACACCAATTCAATGTCTTGGTTCACGGACTTTTTCATGAAAAATATGGAGCGAGAGGGCGAAACAAAAATAAAAATTGTAAAATGGTTGGGGTAAAGCTGACGGCTAATCCAAAACATAAAGAAAAAAAGTTGTCAGCTTGAAAAAAGTACAAAAACACTTTTATTGTACAGTAACAGCACCTGTACCCACACCTTAAGGAGCTTATAATATAAAGGCCAATTTGCTACACTAGAAAGTTGGTGAATGGTTTCATTAATGGTGAAAATTTGCTGAGTGGTAATTTTTATTTTTATTTTTTTTCCAAAAAATAGGAGCGAGCGAATCCGTGAACCAAGAAATTAAATTGGTTTGGCCTAAGCAAGAACATTGAATAGAAGTCCCTGATTTTTGTGAAATAACCCTGGGAAAAGAGAAGAAACAACATAAATTTGAATTCATCCGGTTCAAAATGTGTTTAAGATTGGTGGAGAAGGGGTGCATACTTAATTGCATACTTAATAGCATCTCTCAATCCTACATTTTTCTCAGTGACTTTTTCCCAAATTGCAGGTGTGTACTTAAATTCTGGAGTGTACTTTAACAAGAAAATATGATAGTTCACCTTTATCTGCGGGGTAACCTATATCCATTGTTATCTAAAAGGCATCTAAGCATATCTTATACATTCAATTTGTATGTATATCAAATTGACGGACAGTGGTTTCAAACTGCAATATTTCTAAAGTAATGCAACTTGAAATCACTGACAGTGGACTTGGTATTCCTTTTCAAAACAAAATGATATAAGTTGCCTGCCTGCCTAAGTGCCTAAGTGATATAAGTTACTTGTGGACAAAGTTGAACTCGTGTTCACAACCAAGCTATATATATAACATCCAATGTTTTGGTGACCGTCTGTGACCCTCTACTGCCCTGAGGAAGGTGAGAGACGGTCACTGACATGCTAACAGGCAATTATGTACTAGCTGTCACAGTGAATAAAGGACTTTGTTTAAACCAATAAGGAAAACAATGTCCGTGACAAGTAATTCTCCGTAAGACGCTGTCAATACAGATCACACCACCCGTTAACTTTCGAAAACGTTTTGAGATTACTGAACAAAATAATGAGAAAATTAATGCAATAATGAGATAATAATATTTTCCCCCAGTAGGGAAAGACATATTGTTTTTCTGGTATGTTCTTTTCTTCTTCTAATTCTTCCAACCAAAGCCAATCAGAGGTTAGCTTGGACATTAGCTGTTTAAAATATTGCAAATTTGAGCAATGTTTCTTTCTTTTTTTACACACACACAACACTATATGGCAAGTCTAATGGTGTAGATGTAGGTTTTTTTAAAATCTTACTTGCACACAATACCATAAGGAAAACCTGATGGTGCAAGTAGCTTGACAAAAGACTATGGACCGGGAGTATGGTAAAACATTCTGCATTATCGGAAAACCTTTCTGGTTGTTCTTTTATTTCACATCCGTGGCTAAAGAAGCTGCCTGGACACCATCATCCTTGTTGATTGTTGTCGACACAAATTGTTACAGACACAAACGATGAACACACACAAACACTTCTTAGTTTGACAGAAAAGACAGCAAGTTAGGCAACACTATTACTATTAGGCAGCAACAAGTCCTGGTTTTACAGAAAACAAAAAGCACAAAGCAGAATGGACACATTCAACCACAGAAATCA
>NC_049981.1:7140022-7141333 GCF_000003815.2 Branchiostoma floridae
GCATAGCTCCAAAGGTTTCTAAACTTTAAAACTGATTTTGAAGAAAAACCAACAAAAATGAAGCTGCAAATACTTTGATGTCTGTAATGATGGAATGGTATGAATGTTTTCTTGCCTTTTTTCCAATTTTCCTAATTTTCTTTACAAGAAATGATACAAAATTATTTTTGTATGTTTCTTTTTTTCCAACAAAACTAAAATTCCTTTGGAAAAAACAATGTTATCAGAACAGTCTATAAGTTTCTATTCAAAAAGTTTTCTTCAAATACAAGAAACATAACATAGATGGACCGGTGGGATAAGCATGGTTGACAAGGAAGTCTTGGGAAGAAAATAAAAGTCTGAAGAAAACGTCAGCAAGTGGGCAGACAGCCTCACCTTGCCAAGGAGTCTGTTTGGGGCTTGGAGACGTCTCCGAACTGGAGTCTTACAAATCATCCCAGGATAGAGAGAAAGAGAGAGAGGAGAGAGAGAGGAGAGCAGAAGAAATTAGTAGAGTAGAGGGAGGAATGACAGGGACTTTGTCACAAACGAGACTGTACAGAGAGGCTTTCCTCGGGTTAGAAACTACTGGGAACATGACATGAAAACAACTGAGGAACCTGCAATGTAGTGAATAATTTCAGTGAGAAGAACTCTAAATATTCATTTCCTTAGCTGTTGTGAAAGACAATGACAGCCAGGGCTGTACAAGTAGACTGTGGCTATTATGCCTGAATAGCCCTGCTGACAATGTAGAAAGTGTACTAGTTAAGATTTGAACATAAAACATTTTAACTTGTATATATAAGTCGTATCTATGCTATATTCAAACACATTCACACACACACACACACACACACACAAACACACACTCACATACCCTCTACTGTGAGCTACTATGTTCTACAGTTAACTACAATATACAGTACCCATACCTTGGCTTAGGATAGGGTTAGGACTGGGGGACATCTCCGAGCCTGAGTCGGTGACCATGCTGTTGTTGTAGTGTACTACAGAGTACTACGGTGTACTAAACAGTATACTATAGTGTAGTGTAGAGTATCCGTACCTTGGCTAGGGATGGGGTTAGGACTGGGGGACATCTCCGAGCCTGAGTCGGTGACCATGCTGTTGTTACAGTGTACTATGGTATACTATAGCTGCTATAGTGTAGAGTACCCATACCTTGGCTAGGGATGGGGTTAGGACTGGGGGACATCTCCGAGCCTGAGTCAGTGACCATGCTGTTGTTACAGTGTACTATGGTATACTATAGTGTAGAGTATCCGTACCTTGGCTTGGGATGGGGTTAGGACTGGGGACATCTCC
>NC_049981.1:7141930-7180028 GCF_000003815.2 Branchiostoma floridae
GACTGGTAAGTATACAAAGTGACTACTCTACTCTAAGGGCTGACTCTAGAACATAACTTCTTGAGTTTGACTTCTTTTCAGAGACAATGAAAGACAAAGGATCCCACTTTTTCTGTAATATTCATGTAAAAAGTCTAGAACACTGCAATACCAAGGAAAGCCACTAGGAGGCACAAAATTTACCTTAACATTGTCTCTGCAAGGATTTGAAAAATGAAGACCATATTACCATGTCTACAACAGAAGATATTCAAACCATAATTTCTACAGCAGATCGATGGAAAGCCACTAGGAGACCTGTATACATGTACGCTTCCAAATTTACATCACAATATCACCACAATCCAGCAACAGGTTCTAGAGTACAATGTAAGTACTGTAAATGCATTTAAGTTTGCGGGGATTTAATTTCGCGGAAGCGGGAAAAAGGACTTTTCGCGGTGGATTTAATTTCGCGGTAACACACTTGACTGCAGTCTAATACCATTATAGAAAAATCTTCGCGGTGGTTTTAAGTTCGCGGTGAACTGGTCACCGCGAAAACCGCGAACATTAATCCACCGGGAACATTTCTGCATTTACAGTATGTCAGAAACACAATCAAGTTGGTGCGTTACGCCCAAGGGCAGTCATACCAGCTATTCACATACAGATACAATGTACGTACACACACAGAGAGACACACTAAAAATAATACCTTTCTCACTGAGGTAAAAAGAAAATATGATGGTTCAGCTGCTCAGAGGCTATTTATCCCCTGGCCTTGACACAACTCAGAAGTTCTATAAGACTATACAACAGTCAAACGTTTTTCTAGGTTAGTCTTCAATTATACAATAAAACTGTAGGTGAATCTATAGGCAGTTTCACTTTATTTGTGGACTATGACTGTTATCTTTAACATATCGATTTGCAACAAGAACTCACAATCAAATGCCTAACATTAGAAACAACTACATCATAAAATGCAGCAATGTTTTTGTATTAATAAATAATCAAGTTTGGAAAAAATTTTGAGAACCAATACAAAATGATTGTAGTCATCATCAAAAATAGCTATACATTAAAATAGGCAGTGATTTAAACAGTTCCGTTTTATCTCTCACGTGGCCCAAGTGCCATCTTCAAATTGCCATGTGAGGGAGGACCAAATTACTACAAGTAATATAACAATGGATACAAACGGAAGTAGCTACTCTACATTGAGCTGATAAATAATGTGTTTTCCATTAGCTCCTAGTGCAACATGCTTTCTGACTAAAACACGTTTTGAGAAAAGCACATGTCAAAACAAGCAATAAGGTTAACCTAACCTACGTTATAATTTTACACTAAAAACAAAGTACCTACATGTGTAAGCCAACAGTAACTATCTGAAATATCTGTAAATAAAGAAAAATATGACTAACACATGTCTATATCAAAAACTGTGAATCATCAACACATTCAATCAACAATTTGAAATGGATGTCTTTTGACAAATTCATTTTTTTTTTTAAATATTCAGTGTTTTCAGGGAATACTGAGCTATCGGCTGAGTTATACATATTTATAACATTGACCTATTATAGCAAAAGTTATGACTTCAAATCAAGGTAAAAATAAAATTGTGATATAAAGTAAACTTAAACTTTCATACACAAAGCATTTTAGGATGGCAAAGTATAGAAGGAGGGTCTGGGGGCATCCTCTAATTGAGCATGTTAAAATTCATATCCTACAAGGACTATTTCCTCAATTTTGAAGTCCAAATTTCAAGAAATATTTAGCAAACATTTCTTTTTGCCTTTAGAAAACCACAGAAATAAATAAACTCCCACTATGCTTGTTGAAACATGTATAGCCGCCCAAATCACAGCGTAGGGTACACAAAGTACAATGTAGCTCAACCTTGTTGACTGGCTCTTTAAACAATTATATTTGCTTTTAAAATTCAATGTTCTTCACTTCAGGCTGTACAAGTGATTAGGTATAACCCCGAAGTATCGAGTTCAATATGGGTTGAAGAAAATGGCCTAATGACCTAGACTAGAGACTATATGGCACAGTTTTTGGACAGACTGTTTTTTCAATACAATCATACAAAGTACAAATATGTAGGTCCTCAGACCAATCCAATACAGGCTCACTTAGATTTAGTATTTTCGAATCATGAAATCTGACTTTTGAAAATGTTTGTCACCAAGAATAAAGTTATCATAACTGTGTGGCATGGAAAACAAAATTTTAGTAAATCAAACAAGGAATATACCAACTTCTTTTTCTTCCCTAGTTATACGATATCAACAACAAAATAAAAGTGAACTGCAAACTGACACTTATATTTTCAATGTCAAACTTTAATTCTATATATGCATAATGGTTACAAATCTGTGGATACATTTATCGTTCATTAGATATGACAAGCAGTTTTTTTTTACTTGAATAGGAATTCGAAGCAGAATGAATCGAGATTTTGTCTGGCAACTATATGTGACTGCCCACCCCGAAAAAAGTCTAGGGTCGGCAGGTTTTTCTAGGATCGGCAGGCTTTTCTAGTGTAGGTTGGGAAACACTAAACACAACATTTTATTTTCTGAGTGAGGTCGAAGAACTTTGCATTGTACAGTACATTGGGCCTAGGAAAAAAAATGTTGTGTTTCCTGTTTCCCTACCTACCCTAAAAAAACTGCCGACCCTAGACTTTTTTGGGGGGTTGGCAGTGGAGTCACATAGCTTCCACTTAGAATGTTCATTCAGCCAGCTTCCTATTGAAGTAAAACAATGCTTGTCCTGTCTAATGAAGGATAAATGTATCTATCGCGCACAAAATTAAAGTTTGACATTAAAAGACATGTGTCGGCATGCATTTCAGTTTACTTTGTTCAACTGTATTGAAATATGTATCACAAGAGTTTTGGCCAGCCTAAAAAAGAATACAAGAAAAAAAAAAGATAATCCCTACCTACCGACCCTAATTTTTTCAGGGCTGAAACAGGAAACACAACATTTTTTTTCCTAGGCCTTGTCAACGTTGGATCCTAGTTAGTACGACCAGCTATGCTTACATGTCTGCCTACACTAGATTTCTCAGAAATATGAGCAGACTAAAGTGAACTTCTGACGTCAACGTACAACCTCAAGTGCATCTAGACCCCTAGATCATCAGACTTATGCGGCTCAATGACTTCCATTCTCAGCAAAATTCTCCCAGTAAAAACATACATGTCCTTATAAGTAGGTTCAAAACCCTACTTTCACCTTAAGTGAAATCTTGGCAGGTCTTGAAGACACGTGTGCAGTTAAACAGATTGAATTCTATTCTCAGAAGGAAAGCATAACCCTCCCAGCAAAAAATATACAAGACCTTAACAATGGTTCAAAAAACTACCTTTACGTAGACTTATGCGGCTCAATGACTTCCATTCTCAGCAAAACTCTCACAGTAAACACATACATGTCCTTAAGTAGGTTCAAAACCCTACTTTCACCTTAAGTGAAATCTTGGCACTGATCCTTAAGACACATCTGCAGTTGAACAGATTGAATTCTATTCTCAGAAGACTCCCAGCAAAAATATACAAGACCTTAACAATGGTTCAAAAAACTACCTTTACCTTGAAGAAAATGGGCTCAGCCTGCACTAAACATAATTGCTACAGACTCATTATCATAAGGCACAGACACTGTCTGTCAAAACATTATCTGGAACTTTATTTTCTAAACAGTGAACCATTAATTTATTAGCCCTTCTACAAAACACACCAGTTTCTGTATCAGAATTGTACAACCGCCCTTCAGCATAACACATTTGAGTTCAGATATCAGAATTGTACAACCGTTACAACCGCCCTTCTGCATAACACATTTGAGTTTAGATATCAGAATTTAGGGATGCAACCGCTACAACCACCCTTCAGCTTAACACATTTGAGTTTAGATATCATAATTTAGGGATGCAACCGCTACAACCGCCCTTCAGCATAACACATTTGAGTCTAGATATCAGAATTTAGGGATGCAACCGCTACAACCGCCCTTCAGCTTAACACATTTGAGTTTAGATATCAGAATTTAGGGATGCAACCGCTACAACCGCCCTTCAGCATAACACATTTAAGTCTAGATATCAGAATTTAGGGATGCAACCGCTACAACCGCCCTTCAGCTTAACACATTTGAGTTTAGATATCAGAATTTAGGGATGCAACCGCTACAACCGCCCTTCAGCATAACACATTTGAGTCTAGATATCAGAATTTAGGGATGCAACCGCTACAACCGCCCATCAGCTTAACACATTTGAGTTTAGATATCAGAATTTAGGGATACAACCGCTACAACCGCCCTTCAGCATAACACATTTGAGTTTAGATATCAGAATTGCAAAACTGCTACAAAAGCCCTTTGGAGTAACACACCAGCTTCTGTATCTGTATTGAACAACTGATATAACTCCTCTTTGGCATGACGCACTTGCTTCTGTATTCTGTATTGTACGAGTGATATTAACGCCTTCAGCGTAACACCAATTATACGGGAAAGCAGCGCCGTACGTAGCATCTGATCGTACCATACCAGATACCACACGACCTGTCACACCTAACCTTTGCACATCTTACCTTAACTTTTAACCTTTGTTTAAAGCTGTCTTACATGTGCTATATCACTTGAAACAATCTCAAAGGCGACTTTTTTTCCTTGTCAACTTCAAAAGCCCATTTTGCTTACAGAAGTGTAAAGACCGATAGGACATTTTCCAAGGCATTCCTGCATTCAATATGAAGTCATAGATATGCATATTCTTTTTAACATATTTTTTTTGTCAACATGCTCCAATAAATATGAATAATAATGCCCTGAAATTGGTCTGGACAGGCAAAATTGCAAGACGAATTTCGACAAGACTACTTTATTTTGTAAACCTGCAGCATTTATCCAAGAGGGCTTGGAATACTTAATTTGTTTCAGAAATGTCTGATTCATAATTTGCCGAGTCTGTATTATTTCTGCTAACTCGGAAAATACTCGCATTTTTTTCCCTGCCTTGCCATGTCAACAATATTTCTGGAACAACATAAAACTGCAATATTTCCAACAATAAATGAATGCGTAGGTTTAATTTTCTGTTGGAAATTACAGTTC
Source organism: Branchiostoma floridae (assembly GCF_000003815.2). Lineage (NCBI taxonomy): Eukaryota > Metazoa > Chordata > Leptocardii > Amphioxiformes > Branchiostomatidae > Branchiostoma > Branchiostoma floridae. Next base: position 7,147,055 of record NC_049981.1, read on the forward strand.
AACTTTCTTTCAGAATGACTTCTACCAATACGAATAACTTTCAAGCTAACATTTCTGACTTTGCTTTATTTTTGGTTTGAACATTTCTATCTTTTATTTGTCTTAACATTTCTATCTTTTATTTGTCTTCAACTAATATTTGTTTGTGTTGCTGATCAAGAGAGTGTCACTAACTTAAACAAAACACAGTCACTAAGTATGCTATATCAGTATATGAAATGTGTGACCATTTCCAATATCATATCCAGTTTTTTGAGTGACTGTTACTAGTGTTAGTGATATATGTTGCATATAATTTCTACAAATTACAAGTGGGTATTTCCAGCCATAAAAAAAAAGAATTAACCCTGTTGAAGTACAGTAAACTGAGAGTATAACCTTGATACTGACTGCGTAACGGCGTGCACGTGCGAATCTACGGGTAGTCTGATTTCTCGGAAACATGAAATGTAGTCACTTTACACCCTAACATTTGCACAGGATTACAACATGACATTCCATCTTGCAATTGTCTAAGACTAACTTATGGTAAGCTCATATTTCATGAAGACTCGCTTGGAGTTAGACAAAATGACTACAACACTAAATTCATTATCACAACTTACATCCCACATAATAGGTTCAGTGCTTATATTAATAATATAATATGCTTCATACTCAATATTTTATCATATTTTATAAAGAGTAAGTACGCGTCCTGCAAGATTTTTTCAGGAAAGCTAATATTTCACATAAATCACATTTGTACATGTAGCTACAACTTAAGAATCAACACTTTAGTTTAACTCAAAACACAACTTAACATACCATATAATAGTTTCAATCAATTCCCAGGGTACTTACTAAAATGTTTATATCACCTTTTGGTGAAGTGCTACAATAAAGACAAAGGCTTCCTACGTGTAGTGTTTGTTCTTTTAAAATCATTGATAAACATATTTGCTCATTAATAAACATTGAGGGGCCCTAATACAAAATTGAGGTTTGTGATAAGTTGGTTACATGTTTATATACATGTAATTACCTGCGCGTGCACGCGAGCAAATCAAACATACCGAAACCTCCTTTCTTGCGGAGGCAGTCCGAAAATTTAATTCTACGTCTGGTTCGTACGACAATAATAAGGGGCACAGACGTCGAAGCTTGATTTTTGTCCAGCCATTTTTCTTTGTTTACCAGACAAATGAACTGGACACACAGTGTAAGGTATCCGGCGATGAATTATTTCGCCCCAAATTGGATCTCTAGCGAGACGAAATTAAGACTAAGCCATAGCAGAAAAATTACCATTTAAGAATATGTAAGTATATGCAAGACCAAGTATTGTCGAATTGATTTTTCTTAACAGAAACAATTGCCACAATTTCTGCATTCAAAAATGCCTCTTATAATAGAAAGAAATAGTTTAAATTGTTTACCTTTTACAGATAGTAACAAAATGCAGTGATTTAACTTATGTTTTTACAAAATACAAAGACTCTGATGCAAAATTTCTTTTAGAATCTTTTCTCAAAAAGGTGTGCAAAATTCAATTCTACTATCTAAATGACAATTTTTCTCTTAAGAAATTATAAAGATCTAAATCTCCTATCAATTTCTGTATTCCAATAAAATATCTTTAGTGATATCATTGATAGAAAATGTCTAAAGCAGCTCTATTGGTATTCTACACCACCTATGCTGAAAGACACTCATAACTGGTACACTGCCAACAAGGCTTTCCCCAAGTAAGGGAATAATCTACAATCTTAGCCCTACCTATTCTATTTTTAATCTTAGAGAATTTTTTGTACATTCAACAAAATTTGCTAGTTTTTTGCCAATCTCATTCTCCCCAGATCTACACCTACTGCATTTTACCATACTCTAAATTGCAAGGAAGCGTTCTACCAATATGAACATTTTTTGCCCCCGCTCCAGCTAAAATCAAAGAAAACCAAAAGCGACATACCAAAGATTGAAGACTCCTCTAAGTACGCCCGGTATGGTTCCATTTCTTAGAAAAAGTGAACAAACCCAAGGTACGCACTTGCCTTGTGCAACAGGTGGCACCATTCTCTCTCTCTCATTGGCTTACACACCTGTCACTCTTAGCCCAACCTTTGTTCTGATTGGATGGGGATGTTATGTGACAAGTCACATGACGTGTTTGGGGAATTCTGATTGGCTGGGGACAGCTGTGAGCTCATAACTTTTCATCAGCCATAGGAAAAGTTTGTGTTATGCATGTGACATTGTTTTATTCGGGATGAAACTGCATTGTTCTCGAAAAATCTGGCTTATCCTCAGTAACATATTAAATCTTTCTATGCTATATTATAACCCGCTAAATTATCTATTTGGTGACACCAAGGAGGTTCAATTGAACATCTTTAAAAACTCATTTTCATTCTTAGTAGTCTCGAAATTTAATATGTATATTTCTTGTAATCTTGCAATTAATTTCAGAGGTTATTAGAAGAGCAGCAGGTAAACCCAACCTTAAGCAAAACACACACCTGAGCCCAATGCAATTTCCTAATTCAGGTACAGCAAAAGTGTACACCTAAGCTAATGTTTTATGCACTAAAGTTGTAACAAAGAATTCTAGATCAAGTAAGAAGGACTATCAAATGAAATCAAAGCTATTTAGTAATTCTTAAACAGGTAAACAGGTCTATGCAATCTTCTGGAGCCATATAATCTAAAACTATGTTTTTATGATGTTCATCCACAAAATTAGAGAGTCCTGAAGATATAAAACTATAAACAACTATTTTCCCGGGGAAAAAACCTCTGCCCTAACCTTTTCTTTTTCTTGTACCTGTATCTCATTTTGTATAATGGGTACAACCCTCCTTCAGTGTAACACACAAGATCCTGTATCTGTATTGCTGGTATAACTGCCCTTCAGTGTAACACACCAGCTTCTGTATCTGTATCTATACATATATAGCTAGTATAACTGCCCTACAGCATAACACTCCAGCTATTGGATCTGTATCTGTATAGCCGGTATAACTGCCTTTCAGCGTAACACTCCAGCTTTTGTATCTGTATCTGTATCTGTATAGCCGGTATAACCGTCCTTCAGTGTAACACTCCAGCTTCTATATCTGTATCTGTATAGCTAGTATAACCGCCCTTCGGTGCAACACTCCAGCTTCTATATCTATATCTGTATAGCCGGTATAACTACCCTTTGGCGTAACATCCCAGCTTCTGTATCTGTATCTGTATAGCCAGTATAACTGCCCTTCAGCGCAACACACCAGCTTCTGTATCTGTATAGCCGGTATAACTGCCCTTCTACGTAACACACCAGCTTCTGTATCTGTATCTGTATAGCTAGTATAACTGCCCTTCAGCATAACACACCAGCTTCTATATGTGTATAGCTGATATAACTGCCCTTCTTCGTAACACACCAGCTTCTGTATCTGTATCTGTATGGCCAGTATAACTGCCCTACAGCATAACACTCCAGCTTTTGTATCTGTATCTGTATCATATAGCCCTTATAACTGCCCTACAGCGTAATACTCCTTCTTTGCAGTGTGCACAAATTACAAGCTCAAACTAGATCTTGAAGCTATAAACAAACAAGAATACCCCTGCAGTTTCAGAGCAAGCCGCTAGGGGGCCCAGCCCCTACCTTCATACCAAATATCATTTTAATCCATCTACAGGTTATTGAGTTATGCAGACCACAAATATCCGGAAACACAAACTGACACACACACAGACAGACACACTAAAACCTAAACCTCTATTTTTATGGAGGACAAAGAATCCCCCGTACCTGGTAGAGAGTAGTTCTGTGTGGGGACGTCCTGCGGGTAGCTGGTGTTCTCTGGTACGGAGTTCAGATAATCGTCCAGTGGCGGGAGCTCTGCTGGCATCTCCCCTGGCGGGTTCCTAGGTACCAGGACTGGCGGAAGTACTAAAAAACGAAGAAAAAAAAACATCCAAAATTACAAACTGTAGATACCATCGTTCCGCGTTCGCACTCCAAAACACATGGACACGTATCGACGTAACGTGAAAGGGGTGTCAGGTTTTTACTGTGCGTTTTTTTTTTAATTTTTAATCTACTATTACGATTTTTTTGCTAAGGCGTTAAAAAGGGCCAAGAAATCGTCTCCTATAGATACAATGAAATTCTAATAGTCTTTAACTAATAAGCCGAAAATTTGGTTTGTCAGATTCTTTCTAGTGTTAGATAACATAAATAAAAGGTTTTGTAATTTTCTACAGAGTAGAAAGATACTACCAGATTTTACACCATGATTAAGATATAGGCTATCAGGTTACACGGATCCCAGCTACACCCCTCTCAAGTTACAGTGACACATGCATGTTGCGAGGGGGTTTAAGGGGTTTTCCTGTATACCACCGGGAAGGGCCCTATGGTTCGAGAGGTCCACCTTAGCTAAGAAAGGCAAGAGATTTCGTTACACCTGGCGCCGGATAGCTGCCATCCAAGGCTAGTTCTGCCAGGAGGTCTCCCAGGGGGTTTCGGGGCACCAGAACTGGAGGTAACGCTGGAAAAAAGGTACACGGTGTCAGGAAAGCGCCTTACCGAAAAACCACTTCACACCCTTAGCTGCTAGATGTTTCAATCAAATTTGCTTCTTTTTCAGTTATCTTTTTTTCTGATGTGCAACCAGCAAATGAAAGTAGGTTACTCAGTAATTTTTAGGTTGCCCACAATTTTTTTAAGAAGTGTACATGTAGGTAATGCTAGAAAAAAAAACGTGTTAGGATTTAGCACCTTACCAAAACCACTTCACAACCTTATCTGTAAAACCTGCTGAATGTTTGAATCAAAATTAATGTTGTTTTTTATCTCACAAGTTATCCAGTGTGCAACCTTGGGAATCAAAGTACAATGTAGGTAGCTCAAAGTCATTTTAGGTTGCCCACTTTTAGTTTGGAAAATTACATTATCTAATCAAATCTGTTGATCATGATCTAAAACTGATGTCATAATACACATGATTTTTTTCAGTTGTGGCTAGACTATAATATATGACTTGTTTTGGTATGATAATAATTCTATTTAATCAAGCCATTGTTTGACAATGAAACTGTTGAAGTATTCTTCTTGTATGATGTGCAAGAAAAATGATAAAAACCTTGATTTCAAATTTGGTAATTCAAGAGAAAACTGACAATGAGTTCATTGCAAGCAAAACCTAACCCAATACAAATTTGCCTCCATACAACTACCTTAATAGGCTTAAGTCGATGGCCTTCCTTTAAGGATGTAAGGGTAGTGTGTTATTATCCACTTTGTGTACGTGAGGATTCCCATTTGATCTCCCCAACCAAATTCATGTACCCATTTTTACACCTGGGTGGAGTGAGGAAAGTCTTATTCAGTGCCTTTCCCAAGGGCACAAAATCGGTAGCATAACACTATTATTAACAGGATTTGAACCCAGGACCTCTGGATTCTGGGCCAAACACCATGCAGTTACGCCACACAACCCACAATTTTCCTAACTGGAAAAATACCATATCTATCTAAGACCCTTCTTCTAACACATCTACAGAGATCTATACAGAAGAAATCAGCACAAAGAACACTAGACTTCCAAAAACATCACACTACTACATTTACACCAGAAAACTCTTGACTGACTAACCAAATGCCTTTGTTAACACTAGTAGGGGGCATCCCCTATTGTAATTATAATCTATATAGGAAACAAAATACAAGGAACTGTCACCTGACTCAAGACTAAGTACTGTCATTCGATCTCTTGTAAAAATCTTAACAGAACAGCAGTATATTCTTACTTTATCTTAGACATCAAAAATTAAGATTCTTGAATTGGACAACAAAAAAGAGGGAAAAACATACCATTCTAGCTTGGTCTTTTCTGACCTGTTTAATTCATATTTCTGGCAACAAAAACTCATCTACAAATCATTTTAGTACAACTAGAAACACAAAGACATATAGCAAACCTTAACCTAACACTTAGTATAGTCTCAATACTATTGGAGTTACAGACAAGACACCATTCTACAATAAAAATGTTCTTTCCATGGTCCAAGATACCTTCTTTTGGGGCCTTCCACACAAAGGATATGTTCCGCCTACTCTCCAGATTACAAATTACTGTTAAATCAGCTGTACTCATTACCAAGAAAAGGATTAAGTAGGCTTAAGATGGATTAAGGTTCAATTGTACTGCAGAACATGGAAAAAAACTGCTAATCCTTTTTTTGTACATATAGCAAATTGAGCAATTTTGTTGCATGCAGTTCGAAACAAATAAGCAAGGCTTGAAATTCTTTTTGTTATAAAATATTTTTCTATATCTTTTTCTCCGTCCCACTTATTGTTTGGAAGCCCATATTGCTTGATTTCATTGCCAAACCTATATTGTAAAGCTTACTAAAATACAATTTCCTGTAATGGAGGTCAGACTTTTTGGACAAAGAGGATACTGTAAATGCAGAAACTTTTGCGGTGGTTTAATATTCGCAGTGGCCGCTTCACCGCGAATTTAAAACCACCGCAAACATTTCTTCATGGCAGTAAGAGACTACAGTGCATGGTGATACTGCGAACTTAAACCCACCGTCAAAAGGCTTTTCTTCGGCTACCAGGAAATTAAATCCCCATGAATTTAAATGCATTTTACAGTCATTTTTTTGCTGTCCTGACAAGACAATTTCTGTCTCTGGATGGGGCCTGTACTAACAATTATCATTTTAAGAAGTACAGTCAAACCTGTCCAAGACGGTCACAAGGGGGACTGGACAAAAGTGACCGTTTTGGACAGGAGGCTGGCTTGAAGAGCCTCAAACTCACAACATTTAATTATTACACAGCGGCAATGTTTGACCCATATTACAGTAGAATGCCACATCCGGTAGCACAATTTCATGAGATTTCTCAATAGTAATCATAAGAAATTGACGTAGCCACATGATTGAAAATGGGATGGTCTTCTTGGACAAGGATTGGACCCTCTCCGGTCTCCATACAATGTAGCCATGGCCAGCCCTTGCACAGTATAACAATTCATGATAATAAACTGGGTTCTCACAATCAATTTATCACAGCACAGAGGGCATTTTACCTCGTTGAAGCCATGTGGCAAGCAGCACAGGGGTGAGTATGTTGGGGGTCTGGGGGAATCCTCCCCTGAAAATGTTTACGCAAATGTTTTAAACCCCCAGAAACACTATTTTCTGCATTTTGAGGGCAAAATTTACGACATAATGATAAAGCAATTTTTTTTACCTTTGTTACAAAACAATAGAAAAGCCCAATTAACTGTTTGAAACAGCGTTCCCGCCAGGCATACGTCTTTACGTCTTTGGACGCATATTTTTCTGGAAAGACGCACTCGGCTCAGCTGAATGCGTCCATAAAAAATTCTGAAAGAAAGGCTGACCTGTACCACCAGTGTACAAAATGTATCTGGAATCTTTTTAAAAAATCTGTCTTTATAAGAATGAATCCTACCTTTACAATTTATACTTCAAATTCTTCACTTTCCGGTCATCCCAGTAGTCTGAGCATGGGGCGGAGTGCGGCACGTTTTACAACTAGCGAATCCATGTGCAACACAACCTGCCACGCGCCAGTCTGAGCCGTCCGTTGCGCAATGTAATTTTTTGTAGTCCGTGAAATACATCTGACAGTGAGCATTCTTTAACACTCGAAGAAATCTTATGCAGATTTTATATTCTGATATTAACATAATACTAACTTGTCCTCATTTTCACGTATTTGTTAAAGACTTGTGGGCAATACAAGTATTGAACGAACAAACTGTTCTGCGCGAGTGCTGCACATCTCAACAAAAGTTCTCACGCTGTGGGCAGATGATTGGCAGTCGGTATTTTTGACAACAGGCCGCCGGCGCCATGCAGTCCAGATTGGCCACCAGGTCCAAATCCAATCATCTTAATAACCAATCAGCATTCGATAAATGTAATGTTACACTCTGTCATTGGTCACCGGGAAAAAAAGTTGCCGACTATTAGCGCACGTGATGTTGGTAGCCGCCAGTGTCGTCTGGCAACTTGTGTGTCTTCCCTAGCTGCTAACAATTTACTATTAAAGTTTCCCCATTTATCCAAGTTAAAAAACGTGCGCGGTAAATAAGTGAAGAATTCAAAACTATACACTTTATTTCTTATTTACAAAATTTCTTTTGTTTCAAAAAGACAAAATTTGCGGCAGAAAAGGGGCCGCAATATTGTTGTCAGGCGTCGATCGAGTCGGTTGTGCACTAGCATTGGCCTCCGTGGCACATGGCGCGGCACGCCCCCCTCCCCAGATGGATCGTCGATCGCAGCGCCCAGCACGCTGGGACGTCTTTCTGGCTACTCCTTCAAGGCTACACCGGCACTGATCACTGCCAAAGAGCAGGGCTCGAAATACATTTTTCAGTCAACTTGCACCAGTGCAAGTTAAGCCAAAGGTAACTTGCACCAAAAGAAACTTACTTGCACAACCCAAAATAGTGAACTGTTAACCCTTTATTCTTCTTCTGAAAATTTGCAAATATATGGGGATACATAAAGACCACATGTTTGGATATTTGTTTTCCAAAGCGTATTTTATTTTGGATTTCAAATTGTACAACAAATGTGAATTTAGGCTTAATTTAAGACAATTCAATGTCTTAACTTGATAAGATCAATAGATTTCTTCTGGACTCTTCGAGTGACTTCCATCACTATTCTTAACCATCGCTAGAACAACTCAATACAAACACATATAACTGGAAAATCCAGTTGATCATATCAAAGTCACTAAATTGTATGCAAAATGTATTTACTCATATGCAAATCAAGGTAAGACAACACCATAGGAATTATTAGCATTATAGAGATGGAATTATCTTCAAATTTTGTTTACCTGGATGTCTAACCAAGTTTAGAAATAACAAATTTAGGCTTTTTTTTTATTCAGTGTTGTTTTCTTTTACCTTTCAATGGCAGACAATATTCTTGGTGTGTGTAAGCTTTTTCTAAAGTCAGGTATTAGTGGATAAAAGTAACTTGCACTGGTGCAAGTTTGGTCCAAACTTACTTGCACCACACCAATTTTACATGCACAAACTTGCATATGCATGTGGTATTTCGAGCCCTGCAAAGAGGCAGCAGATCGTCCTCCTTCGAGTAATGTATAACGTCCTTGGTCTATTTAAAAAGAAATCCAACGAAAGATTTCACTCCGAAAACGGGGTTACCTGAGGTCGCAGGAAACAAACGCACGCTCGTAGAAAATGACGGCACGGCCTTGTAAAACCCCACCGATTCGAAAAATTTGAGTAAAATCATTGGGCAAAATAGAAAAAAACACAAAGTGTGATGGCGCCGTTATTTTATCGTCTCGGAAAACTACTGTATTTGATGCGGGAGGGCGCAACATCGATCGCAGGAGGTAGACATTTTTTTATTCAATGACGGAAAAAAATTGGCAGAGGATGAAAATGGGAGTAAAAGAGGCAACCGACGTCCAATCTCAAGTGCATGATTATCCTCTCAGATTGCAGGAAATTGTGTTCTAGAGGGTTTGAAAATTCAAATTTTCCCGGGGGAGCATGCCCCCGGACCCCCCTAGAATGCGAGCGCCTGCGGCGCTCGTCTCGCGCCTCCGGCGCTCATTACGCCCCTCCCAAATATTTGGACGCATACTTTCAAGAACCTGGCGGGAACGCTGGTTTGAAACATGACGTAGGGGCTCAAATCACAGCATAGGGATACAAATCAGTGTAGGGGCTCTCTACTCTAAACTGCACTTAGTCTAGGAAGAACTCTGATAAGCCAACAGTAATGTTCAAGTCATGCATAAACCTTATGGATAACCATTTTTATCAATAAACTTTTTGATTGATAGATAAGAATGAATTAAGCATATGCATGGACCGTAAGTTGCTTTCACCCTTTGGTAGTTGTACAAATCATAATACAGTTGTAGTATTCAAGCAGGCCTTGTATGGGGCAGAAACTTGGGAGAAACATTCAGTACGCATTCCATACCGGGAGTTTCGACTCTCTGATAGTGGTAGGGGTTGACGCAGACTTCCTCCCGCTTCAGGCTGAAGGCATACTCGCAGGTCTCGAGCGCGCGCAGCTCATGATGGCTCTGCAAGTCCGGCCACCTCCACAGCCGGCAGTAGATCACGTGTGGAAGACCTTTTCTGTGAGACACCTGCAGCCGACCGTCCAGGGACCTGCAAAACACAGGTGAGAGACCCATGAAGTATGCCCTCAAAATAAACACAAGTGAGAGACCCACAAAGTACAGAGTGCTGCAAAACGCTGGCGAGATACCTTCGAAATTCAAATAACATCGATAATCTTTGAAAAAAACACATATGAGAGACCTAGTAAGACACCTAGATTGAGTTTATAATCTTTTTATATACAGGTGAGAGACCTGTATATGTTCAGTCTTGCAAAACGCTGGTGAGATACCTCTCAAGGTTAAAAAGTTTGAAAATCTTTTAAAAAACACAGGTGAGAGACCAACAGAGTTCATGAAAATGGAGAATCCAGTGAAACATATATGAGAGATCTATGAACTTTGTACAGTTCACCGATCCTGCTAAATACCTAATTATAAGAGAAAAATGTTAATTAATCTCACTAAATTCCCTTCTTCTGATACTACTAGCATTACCAAATACTATTAGATAGAACCTTTTCCGTGCTAGTCACAAGGAAACTGTGCTTTTACATATGACCTTTTAGGCGCCAACCTTAAAGGGCTTTTGACCTATAGTATCACATTCCTAAACTGATCTCAACGATAAGAACAACACGTGAAGGTTTCAAATTCAAGAAGCCTACAACACGGTCCCAGCCTTGAGTACACATCAAGATCAAGATCAAGAACGCAAACAGACTCCTCCCGAGAAAAGAATGGCTACCTGTCGCTCACCTGTACCTGGGAGTTTCTTAGAAGCCGGACAGGGTTTATATCTCACCTTGCCACACAGGACGCACACTTGGCATTATGGGTTATGACTCATACAGGTCACCACAGGACAACGACCTTTGACACACATTCCACACAAGGACACAATTCTACTTCCTTAAATATCATAACTTTGTGTAAAATGTCAAGCTATGAAGTACAATTGAATATCTATATCTTAAGTTATAAGGAACAAATATGCACACTGTCACTGTCTGTAAAAGATGCGCAACAAAGGAAAAATTGAAAATATATTTTGTTCAATGAAATATTGCCGTAAGGGAGGGAGGGAACAATGGCGGTTAAGTGGCGTTTTGATTAAGATTTTGTCAATCATGACAATCACTGACAAGAATGATTAAAAATGCCAACTACAACATTACAAATGCTACCTACATTATAAAACCTTACTGTTCTCGTAAATATATGATTAGAAAACCAAAGAGCCACACCTTGAGTTCGTTGACAACCAACCACACCTACGATTGTATTGATGAACGTGAGGTACAGTACACTACACGCCATTGGACAACACCAAAAACCTAAATGTGAGATACAGTACACGCCATTGGACAACACCAAAAACCTAAATGTGAGGTACAGTACACGCCATTGGACAACACCAAAAACCTAAATGTGAGGTACAGTACATGTTATTGGACAACACCAAAAACCTACACTTTGACAAGTTAACAGCCATGGCTGCAATTTGTATCAGGGTTCTAGCCAGGATTTCATTTTAGTGTAGTGGGAATGGCATAGTAGCGAAGCGACAAATCAGGAGATTGGTGTGGAAGGGGGGTCTTGGCCCTTCCACGGTGAGATTTTAAAAATGTTGAGTTAAAAGTTGGCAGTTTTTTGGTCAGTTTTGAGTGGCATATAATCACTTTTCATTGTTCAGACATTGATTAGACATTGTTGAACAAGCAACTGATAGCAAAGCACCACTACAGTAGTTAAAAATTAGCGTAGTGGCCCTTATTTTAGCGTAGTGGTCACAAATTATAGCATAGTGGCTCACTACGCTAAAAATTTGTAATATGCACTAGCCCTGTGTATAATACTAAAGCCAGACTACAAATTAAAGAAATTGTAACACACAAATACCTGAACTGCAGTGTCTGTGAATATGACTGTTGAGACAGCAACGGTCAAAACAACGACCTTCACAGTCTCAGGTCTCAATATAACAGTTTGGAGCAGACAACAATAACTCCTAGAGGGGGGGGGGGGTGCATATTTGTAAAAAGCTCTCACTTCCAGACTTCCCTCAGGCATCTATTTACATATGGGTTCCAGATATGGCCGCCTGGTAAAGTGTATCTAAGATATACTACGTTAGAATCTTTCGAATCTATTGAGATTGTTGTTGTTGTTTTTTCACCGCAAGAATCAGTTAACAAAATTTCTTCCACTTCAAGGAAGTGGTATGGTCTTCCCGACAATGTTACAAAAGTCACCACTTCTGTACTGTAGACGTCTAACAAAATCTTCCTCTTGCATTCTACGCCAATCTTCTAGGCTCTTTCAATTCAGTAACCTGTAACTTGGCAACTTGGGGCCCTACTCAATCTAATCTTTGACATAAAATTTTCAGTTCTATGTCCCGTTCTATAATCTATTATGTACTCTGTCCTATGTTCTGTTCTTTTTTCCTTGACAACATCTGAAAATTGAAAAACCTTTCACACAAAAATTTATAGTTAGCACCTTTTTCTAGCTTTTTCTCTTTTCTACCATAAAATCAAATTATTCAACACTTCATTTTCAATTTCAATGCTAACTATCTTCAACTTTAAGACATAAAAATGTTAAAGACTGCTAAATCTATCAAATCAAATTCAATAGAAAATGTAATTGTATATTGCATAGCTGTTATTCCATATGGAATACTTGTCTGCAATAACTAAAACTTCAAGATCATAAAATATCAGTATCAAATCAGGGCTAGAAACACTCCTATCTGTATACATGCAGTGTTCCAGGTAACTAACATGTAACATTTACTGACAAGTTTTCTCTGGACCAATCAGCTAGAAAAGTTGAATTTTGAAGCAAATTTGAATTCCTTGCATTTCAACAAAGGTACTTATCACTACACAAAACTCCACAAACCTAAAATATGGAATAGTGGATGATATTTAGACATCAGAAATACCTGCACAGCTCCAATTTTAACTGCACTAACCTGTATATACCCAGTACATGGACCAGTACAGGTTAGGTGCAGGTAGACATCAGAAATACCTGCACAGCTCCAATTTTACCTGCACTAACCTGTATATACCCAGTACATGGACAAGTGCAGGTTAGGTGCAGGTAGACATCAGAAATACCTGCACAGCTCCAATTTTACCTGCACTAACCTGTATATACCCAGTACATGGACCAGTGCAGGTTAGGTGCAGGTAGACATCAGAAATACCTGCACAGCTCCAATTTTACCTGCACTAACCTGTATATACCCTCTACATAGACCAGTGCAGGTTAGGTGCAGGTAGACACCAGAAATACCTGTACAGCTCCAATTTTACCTGCACTAACCTGCATATACCCAGTACATGGACCAGTACAGGTTAGGTGCAGGTAGACACCAGAAATACCTCCACAGCTCCAATTTTACCTGCACTAACCTGCATATACCCAGTACATGGACCAGTACAGGTTAGGTGCAGGTAGACACCAGAAATACCTCCACAGCTCCAATTTTACCTGCACTAACCTGTATATACCCAGTACATGGACCAGTACAGGTAGACATTAGAAATACTTGCACAACTCCAATTTTACCTGTACTAACCTGTATATACCCAGTACATGAACCAGTGCAGGTAAGGTGCAGGTAGACATCAGAAATACCTGCACAGCTTCAATTTTACCTGTTCTAACCTGTATATACCCAGTACATGGACCAGTGCAGGTTAGGTGCAGGTAGACACCAGAAATACCTGCAAAGCTCAAATTTCATCTGCACTACCCTGTATATACCTAGTACATAGACCAGTGCAGGTTAGGTGCAGGTACATGTAGACATCAGAAATACCTGTACAGCTCCAATTTTACCTGTACTGTACCTGCACAGCTCCAATCTTACTTACGTATGAAGTATTTCCAGCCCGAGCGTATCTCACATGGACTCAACATACATACAACAGCCAAACTTGCGCCAGAGCGCTCGATAGTGTCACTTTAGTAAGTGATGACGAACGTTGACGCCAGACCAGACAATACATGTCCTAGTAACATTTGGACCAGACAACCGCTGATGTCAACGATTTGCGTATTATGTTGTTAAATTTCCACGGAAACATCTGTGGCCCAAGGTCTCAAGTTACACAACCTTGATTCTAGGCCAAACTGATTTTATTTGTTGGTTTCAAAAAAATCAAAATTGGAGGATATGATAATATGATAATGAACATTGTAATCTAACAGAGTCTGAGTGAAATTCAGTTTCAGGGCGCATAATATTGTCTGATTTTTGTTCATATTTATTGGTTCACTTTCCTTAAAATGATTTGGAACCAAACCATAAAAACTGACTCCTTGTCCATACAGAAAATTCTTGTTTAAATTTGGAATTTGGAATTTTTTGGCTTTCTGAGAGAAAAAATTACAAATTTGTCACTTTCAAGTTTTGCCCTTTCTCTTCAATTTACTTAGCAACCTTTTTCATCCTTTAAGCTTAGAATGCGGGCATCTTTTTTCAAACATGTATTTCTAGTCCTTCCTTAGTACTTACATGCACATGCTTACCTCAATTTTGCTGTCTATGATACAGTACAGAAGGCAATCATAAAATCACTGTGTGAAGCCAAGAACCCTAGCTGGAGATTCGAGAGTTTTGGAAACGTACAAACTTTCGGTTCCCATGCTATGGTCATTACAATAACAATCAGTAACGCACAATCAATCTGTAATCCAGTGACAACGTTCGCCTAGTTAACAATGATGCATTAATCGTTGTCACTGTCAAACGATGGATTACCATTTGGATATGCTGTTTCTATCATAGCAAAAAAGGAAAGGCATATGTTGCATGAAAATTGGCACAAAAAAAAAGAATTCTGAATGCGTTAACATTGAATTACCAAACCATAACTTTCACAACGAAGAATTTTCATAACTTCCCCTTAAATGAAATCATTTTGGCATCCATATTTCAAACATTGCCACATCTACATGTAAATTATGAACAAAAGACACCGAACGCAAGCCAACACGAAACCATAATGAAACAAAACTGAGAAGAAATATCATCACATACTCCAACTATTCTAGGAAATGAGGGTTACAACTTACTCTGTTCCTTCCGAAAGACTGCTAGCAACAAAATCAGAGTAGAAATCGTGTTGAAATCTCGTAATGGTACACACAATCGCACGTCACCTAGCTATACATACACACCCACGTACTATACTTTGTGAATGTCTATCGAGCACCTTACCGCACGTAGTCTCGAAGCACGTACAACGTAAAAATGTCACTATTCTAACATCTAAGACAACGCTCAATTTAAGATAAGAACGTAAGTTATCGGTGGGCAGATCAAGAACGTCTAAGGTAACTTCAGGTCACCGATTTAGAAGATGTGATCCCGAAACGAGAACAAAGGCGAAATCTTGAACCTGTAACAATGAGGGTCGCTCGAGACAAAGGGTGGAGTGTAGCAGTCATGTGATCATAATACACACACACACACACACGCAGCGAAACAGAGCCAAGACCACATTCAAGTTTTACAGTCGACCCGCTGTCCTAGTTTTAGGGACAAAATGGCTGAAACAGAAACAACTTTCTTCTGCAGAAAGGAAAAGTCTATGTTCCTAAGTTCAAGTACAAGTGAAAGTGTTCAAAAATTACGTAAACATATTCTCAGCTTTATATTGTTAAATTCATTGTATCAAATCTGGGATTTCAGATTTCTTTTTATTAAAACAAGGATAAAATTTTAATCCATAGACTTTCTACACACAAAGCAACAAAGGAAATGAACACATAAAAAAGTGAAAGTGCAGTATTCTCTCTTAGCTAATTGATATGCAAATTTTCTGCATAAATGCAAATCGCTTGTGCAATTCAGGAAGTACAGACGTCTATAATTACAGCTGTACTTATTGTTGTGCAAATTATAAAGACTTTCTCTTAAAGCACCGCTAAATAAAAGGCATAAGAAAATCATACAAGGAAACAGAAATGTTTTATTTGTTTAAGGATGAGTCACTTCCTTTCCCCAAAATAGCCGAGCGTCCCCGACAAGCTCCAGCCTTTATAATTCTAGCTGTCAAAAGTTTCGGAAATTTCAGAAGGGTAAAGGCCAAAAGATCAGGTCTAAATCTAAACAAAATAGTTTCCTGTTTTGCAAAGGCATGTAAAGGTATTTGTTATGTGATCGCTGTAGCAAGAGTTTTTATTCTAGGTGCATTTTTCTGGAGAATTTCAAGTTTTTTAAATTCGGAGTGTGCACGACAGGACGAGGTGTCAAGATTTTGGTGACGCGAAAGTCCGGCGTAAACTAGTAATATCAGGCAGACAATCACAGGAATTTGTACATGGAAATACGATACATGAGATCTTTAGTCGGTTTGTAAAATGTGGAGAAAATTTGGGACAAAAACGCCAAAGTTTCGTCCTTGGGACGAGATTTTTGTTTCACCCCTCAAAATCAAGATGGCGGACCCAAAACAAACCCAAGTTTTCTCCCCTCCCTCTTGTCTTACCTCGGAATAGTCACGCATTTTGTGTTGGGGTCCTGCTGTGTGATAGACTTCTCAAGTTCCTCCAAACCGCACGTCTTCTTCAGCTTCTTGACTAAACTTTTCACGGCCTTTTCCGACCACTTGTCCTCCCCTTCCCCCTTCTTCCATCCCAGAAGCCGCTTGACAATCGGTGGAGTGAACGGTAACATCGACGTCATGGCTTTTGCGGACTTTTCTGAAGTGCCAGCGAGAGAAAATCGGCGCCGACGGCTGTGGAGCCTTCCTGGGAAAAGTTTGGCCGAAAACTGGGCCGACTGGACGATTTCCGGGCGAAGAAATTCAACAATTTTCTACACCCACTCTTTACTTTAATTCCAGACGTCAGCCATTAGGAAGTGATCGTTCACCGCCGATTCTAGACGATATACGTCCGCCTCTTCGTAGGGAGACCACAAAATAGTGCTAATGGTTATAAAAACTAATATAAAAATAAATGTGCTACACATTTCACATACATTTGGTACATATTTGTATATCTAGTGCTGTTTGCATACTTTTGTTGAAATTGAAAGGATTTAAAGTGCATATTTGGGATAGAAAAAGGGATGTCCTTGTATCAATCCGAGCGGTGCTGAGGCCAAATACCCGCCTCCTATTTGCATGTTGGAGCATACCACTTTGACACTGGAAAGGGAAAAAGCGTGCTGAACTTTGGGGAAATATCGCTAGATGACGCTGCTGTGTGGTCCTAAAAACGCGTACATTGTAAATTATGTACAAACGGTGGACCAGTATTACGCGTATGAAATCACAACGGAAATCTTCACATAATCACAGTCTCCGACTTTCGAACAGTGTAACTTCGGACGAAATTTTAATTGCCTCATTATGCAGATTTGAGCCTTGTTTGTTTTCATCAACTGTGCTGAATATATTTATATATTTCAACTATCAAAAGTTACGATAACTTATTTAGAATGGTACAATGCGGAACGTTAAATTCATAACAACGTTTTTGCTGTTTTTACCGGCTGAGATTCAAGGTGTAAGTCGGGTATGAAAGATGTAAAATCAACTCCTCAACGGAAAATTCCCAAACACCACCACTCTGATTTATTCATCATTAGTCAAACCACAACAGTTTTCAGACAACAGACACTAGTGCAATGCGATGTCCAACTCAAGCATTTACGTCCGAAGTTAGGGGACCCTCCGTTACAACAAGTTAAGCGTTACATACGAATCTTTTTTTCTTGCATAGGCATGTTTTCAGAATTTGCAAGATGTCCCAATATTGTGTTCACGTATTGCGCATGAACTTAAGGCTCCCGTCTGCATAATTCACACATATTCCCCCCTACCCAAATTACACACACAATTACAATGACAGTCATTGAAAGTTGTCACCAACACATTCCATTTGTAATTTCAACATCGTGTAAAACAATTGAGCATGTACATGCATTCGTTTTCAAACACAGTCATGTTTTCATCTGCAGGACCATATACTAAGTGAGGATTTATGCTCAATTCCACTTGAGCTGAGAAGAACCCGAAATCGGCGCATATAGAACGTGCACCAGCAGTTTGCAATAGACAACACAACATGGTGCAGTACCTCACACGACCGTTTGTCGTCGCTTTTGACACGTGCACAAATAGCGAGATTGTGTCATTGTGTCATTTTTAGTCTCCGGAAAAATAAAAGTTAGGTGTGATAAATTTAGATGTCTTACGCCAGCCCTGATACCTCTACCACCAGATAAAAGATGACATGAGACTCGTATTGAAAGATGCAGAAACCTGTCGTTTAACTTTATTTGTGATACACGTATTGTACAACATGCAAGTGGCTTTAAAACCTCGCTGCAAAGGACACAGGATGACACTTGCCGATACCTTACATCACCAGAAGTTCGTTTATGTAAACGCTTTTAAAAACATATGACCTAATTCAGAAAAGACAAGGAGTGAACTTCAACATATACAATATGTTCGAATAACGTAATGTGTTTGTTTTTTTTTTGTTTTTTTTTACTTTTGTAATTTTTTCAGTCAAACAAAAATGAAAAGGGATCGTATTTTCTTTTTTCATTGAATTCTGAAGAAGCATAAGAACAGAGCATAAACTCCTTTTAAAGCATAACCATAACATTCAGGTGGCGAACTTTAACGTATGTGTGAAAGAATTCCTTCTTTTTTTGCTTTTATGTACAACATTTCTGAGTTGACCAACCCATCAACAGCTGATCTGTTTTGAAACGTCGAACGTAATTAACAGTATATAACGCGTACATACATGTAAAAACATATACATGTACTTTTTTCCTTTCTTGCATGGAGATATAAGTAAAAGGGTCATAAAACAGCCTTGTCATGGACCTTTCTGCGCTTCCCTAGATCTCAGAAGTCTAGTGCCACGTCCCAGCTAGTCATCCTCATCCTCTTTAATTTCCGTGCCTCCTTGTCCTTTTTCTCCTGCAACAGGCGTGTAAAAAAAGTCAATAATTACCAAAAAAGTTCATCTAAGTCTCTCTCAAAATCTTAAGATACACACATGGCAAGCTGGTACTGTGATAAAACATCATTTGCCGTTCGCTGATCCAAACAACTTAGAATTCTGCCCTTCTTGTCGATATTTCAACAGTAGCGAATGCAGTCCAAGCTAGCTTGGAGCAACGCCAACGAGGGAAGCGAGCCGGCAAAAAACCTGACCAATACTCAACCTCTGCTTGGAGAATGCTGGAATTAAGCTCACCTTCCTGCGTTCAGCTGCTAATGCCTGTTGTTCAGCCAAGTCTTCCAATGTGGTCCGTTTCGCGACTCGTTCTCTCCTCTTGTTCAGACGTTTCTCCAAAGCCTGCGCCTTCTCCGAGTCCCGGGGAACGATGGCGTCCGTGTCGCTGACAGAGGAGATGACAAAGGCGGTGCTCGTGCGGTTGTCGGCGGCTGCTCTAGCCTTGGTTTTTACTCTCCTCGATTTAGCAGCAAGTTTTCGTGACCTATCTGCCAACATCTCCTGCTCAGACGGGTACAAACAAAAAGACTCTAGCTCATAGCTCTGAGACTCAACTCTGTCAACAGCCTATTTTTCTCTGCCTCTCGCCGCTTTTCATTCTTATTCTCTATATCATTCGAAGGTATAAGTTTCTGTGATGATGATCAACGGATATGTTATGATAGGATATGATAACCATATAATCTAATATCATATAACATAACCCACGTCACGTCTGTTGGCGGCGACACTGAGCTGCTGTCTCAGCTGAGTGCGTGATCCCGCGGGCTCCTTCTTGACCCGTTCGCGCCTCTCCTGGAGAGTTTCCTCCAGTTTCTCCAGCTTTACAGGACGGCGAGGGGGCGCGTCGGGCTCGGAGGCGGGCTTGACGAGCGGCACCTGGAAAGCGACGGACTCGCCCCGGGTGTTGAGGGGCAACAGGCCGTCTTCTCGCAGTTCAGTAAGGACGTCCGCCGACGACTTGCTGGGTCTTGGCCGGGACATTGGAGGCTGTACGATCACCACGGAACGTTCTGGAACAATATGTGAAAATGTAGTTACCGGTGGTCGAAGCATTTTTTACTGAGACACTAGATCTTGTAGAAATGATCTATAGGATGTGATAGGGTCCTTTCTATCACTAACTGACTCCACCCCACTTAGACTGATAAAAAGAGCTTTGACAGAACGACCGCATTTTAATTCCATCCGATAGTTACAATAACTAAAACAATAAACTGCAGACACAGTTAACCCAGTATCCTATACCGCAAGGACTCACCGGTGGTCCCGCGGTCCATCTCCTCCTGTCCCGGTGCTGTTTCATCTTTCGGATTTCCACCCCCTAAAGGTGACACTTTGTTGGACTTACAAAAACACAAACAGCTAGAGATCGTTACTATGAAGTCCCACATTCTGCTACTGTAGTCGTCACGAGTCTGTGAGCAGTAACAGTAACAACGGCTAGCGCTCATCCGTGGAGCTTTGTTGTTCCAAGACTTTGGTTGTTCTAAACGCAGCTAGGCAACACTTATAACGTCACAACTGATGGGGAAGTGTGGAATGTTCTACTATTGGACAAGACAAAGGGTGTAGCATTGTAAAGGTGCATGTTTTGAAAAAATGGATAAAATGCGACCTTTCAGTTTCGTTTAGTTCAGTCCCCTAAAATTTGCGTCACTCGTACGAGCCTTCTAGCCTGCTTTTGAAACTTCACATTGGCGCAATTTTTGGGGGGTATACGTTCAACAAGTTCAAGTTGTAACTTAGTCATCACATAATTTATCATGTACATCCATGTAGATACTCGTGAAGTAAACACAATTACGGCCTACGTCACATTTCCAAACCGGGGACCGACCGGGCAGGTTTCGGGAACGAAACTTATGATATAAAAGACTCCAAACTACACAACTTAAAGAGAATAGTGATTTCAATAGTCGTGGACATGTATATATAATTTAGATGTGCCATTAAACTTAGCTTTATCAGTAAGCGAAAAGTTCCCCCCAAAAAGCATGAAATAGAGTTTCAGAGATTCAAAATTTCAAGGAACTCAGCGAGTCCCCAGAGCCCGAAATTCGCTGCCGCCATCTCTGTAGAATTTAGCGTACAGCGTTGCCGGCCTTCGTGAGTTCAATGCAAAAAGTTGTCGGCCATAGCGTAATTAAAGCGTTGTCAGAACCCCCCATGCAGACCCCATGTAAGATAGAGTTTCAACAGAATCCGACTAGAATAAGTCAATACCGTACTGAATTACTAGTACTCTAATGCCATTTCCCCCTACTTTTAACTTAGTAGTCAACGACAATTTAGTTACACGATTGATTGCAGTACCTCATAAGATCGTTAGTTGGCGCTTATAGACCGTGCACTGTTCTAACATTGACTACATGACATGGTGCAGTACCTCATACGGCCGTTCGTCGTCGCTTTTGACACGTGCACTAATAGCAAGATTGTGTCATAACATTTACTTTAATTTGTACATTCAACATACACTCAGAAACTTATTTAAAAAAAAAAAACAATAAAATTTCATGCATTTATCACTGAAATTACATTTCACCCAACAAGAAATAAAACAAACACGCAGAAAAGAAATGGCACAATAAAGGAGTTGTTTACAAAAGGGCTGTTTATTTACAACATAGCTGCGTTTCTGTACAATGAAACTACACACATGTACATGTTTACCACTGGCACATCGATAATCGCATAGTTATGCTCAACCAGCTTCTCCATACAACAAGCCTTACAAATTCAACCTATCAAGCAAAATTCGTGATCCAACAGTTTTCCTTAACTCTGATAAAGATATTTCCAAATATATTCTTGTGCTACTGTAAACAGACATTTAGGAAGTTATGACCACATTTGAATGCTACTTAATTACTACATTTTATGAAAGAAATGTTTGACAATGGGTAACTGACCTAAAAAAGCTGTATAAGTTGTAAGTTGCCACAAGAGGGAGCTTTGAAAAAAAAATATTTGACTAATTCATTTTTGGTCAGGCATCAAAATATTGGATTTGGGTTAGCATAAAGTCATATTCTCTTCACAAGTGTATTTTTTGCAAGGCGACAGTCTTCCATCTCTTCTGTGCATAGATTTTTCATTCAAGCACAAATAATCTTACAAACCAGACACTAAATACATTTTGAATCATGCCTAAGGCTACACCAATTTAATTTCTTGGTTCACGGATTTTTTCATAAAAAATATGGAGCGAGAGGGCGAAACAAAAATAAAAATAAAAATTGTAAAATGGTTCGGGTAAAGATAAGGGCTAATCCCAAAAATAAAGAAAAAAAGTTTTCAGCTTGAAAAAAGTACAAAAACACTTAGTCTATTACTGTACAGTAACAGCACCTGTTCGTTGAAAATTACAAAAGTAGTGTCAGTTTTTATGTTTGCTACACCAGAAAGTTGGTGAATGGTTTCATTAATGGTGAAAATTTGCTGAGTGGTAATTTTTATTTTTATTTTTTTCCCCAAAAAAAAGGAGCGAGCAAATCCGTGAACCAAGAAATTAAATTGGTGTGGCCTAAGTAACTATCAATCGGCAGCCATTAAGTTTTGTTAAGGCCTTACAATAACAGTTTTAGCTCAAAGGTGCAACATTAACATATGAACAAAATACTAATATGAAATACTGGGGTGTTAAGTTCTCATGAAAGTTCATATGTGTTCATATGTCTTCATACATTTCTATACCATAATAATCTTATCAACAAGATAGTTAATGCAGATAGTGGATATATGTGTATATCAAGTGTCAGACAATATATTTGTACTTTTATATAGTTGTAATTTTACAACATTGTGAGCTCTGAAATTAGTTTCTTTCAGGGTTTTCTGAAGTTACTTTTGTTTCAACACGAACAAGGGTACATGTATATGCAAGTATGTGAATACAGTCAAACCTGTACAAGTGACCACCTATATATGTTTGTTTGTCCCATTTCATGTTACCTGCTATTAGCCCTCAGGCAAGAATTTGCAATAAACTATTATCATAAGGACCACCTGGACAATGCATAAGTGACCACTTTTTTTGGTGGTCCCTTACATAATTTTTCCATTGACACAAGCGTTACGAACCCTGTCTATAGTGACCACCTGTCCATATAGACCAGATTTTGTCAGTCCCCTGAGTGATCTTCTTGGCCAGGTTTGACTGTACATGTTGTATGCAAATTCTTACATCAAAGCATATTAAAGGAACATTAACTTGTGCATAAGATGTCTTGTCATAGAGCATGCATTATCAAACACTAATGTCTTGACTACAAAATATGTCTCGTTTTGATCTGAAAGAAGTTCTTTTTCTTTCCAAGGACAGTAGAAATAAGGTGACAAACAATACAAAAACTGAACGTCAAAGTAACGACTTTAAACGAGATATATCAACATTAAATGCCTTCTCTACAATGTACATATTTTCCTGTTGTACTACATGTACTTCCAACATACAAAATTCTAAAGTCTAGAGTTTTATGACAATTTTCAAATGCTCATGAAAATGTAGGAATACCTGAAACGTTCTCTACGTGAACTTATAGAATCTTAACAAAGAAGTTTTGACTCCATGTTATACATGCGTACCACATATAAAACAATAACTTAGAAGTGAAAAGTGTTAAATAACTACAAATACAGGTAACATCTTTTGACAATGTCTCGGTTAATGTCAAAATAAACCCAGGTCTTAAATAAGCCAAAATTAGCAACTTTCTAATCCTATTTTAACGTGTTACATTCAAGTACAAATGTATACATATTACAGTAATAAACTTTGATTTCTTCATGTTGACTTGTTATAATGTCATATTTTACTGTTTTACCTTGTACAGTCAAACCTGTATTAGGGGCCACCTCTACAAAGGGGCCACCTGTCCATAGTGGCCACTTTTTGTCGGTCCCTTGGGTATTTTATCTACAAGTTGCCACCTCTATACAGAGGCCACCTGTCTATAGTGGCCAAATTTGTCCAGTCCCTTGAGTGGCCGCTACAGACAGGTTTGACTGTATATTCCAACCAAGTGAACTTGACTTTTGACCTCTTGAACACAGCTGCACCTTCTTTTTGCCTTGTTCACCTTTCACCTTCTACATCCTTTACAACTTTGACCTTCCGATGACCTTTGTCCTTTCACCTTCATTACTGATTCTGTAGTCAATTCTATGTCAACTTGATGGTTAATGATATTGTAGTTTGCTTGCAAGTTTTCAGGACAAGTTTACCTGTGACCTTTGGTGTCTGAACTTTGACCTATGAATGACCGTTGCTCTTTGACCTTGCTTGTCTAATGTTGAAATCAACTCCGTGGGTAAATGACATCGTAATAATGATCGTATAGATTTGTTGACCTGTAACATTTTGTATATGAACTTTGACATCTTCCTTGTACATGAACTTTGACATCTTCCTTTGACCTTTGCCCCTTGTCACTGAGCGTCAGGTACAAACAGCTGTACAGAGTTGGGGTCCCAGTGCAGGCGGGACTTCTGGAAGACGAGCGACCAAACGTACGGAATGAAGAACTCTTCCGGCTGCTCCTCTTCTACATACTTGAACCTCAGCTCCGGGAATTTCTGGAGAAATTTAAAAAAAACAAGTTTAAGTAATCATTGGGTAGTGTGGGGTGACTTCAGGGTGTTTGGCCCGGAACCTCTGGTCAAATCAAGTCATACTACAGATCTTGTGCCCTTAGGAAAGGTACTAGAACTTTCCACGACTCTCCTCACTCCACCCAAGTGTAAAAATGGGTACATGACTTTGGTTGCAGAGTTAAAAGGTGGAGGAAGGAAAGGGATGGGCTCTACCTTCCAATATTGTGCCCTAGACACAGTGTATTTACCTGAATAATCAATACCTGTAAAATGTTATTTAATTCCACAATGCAGAAACAACAAATACGTTAACAAGATAGGTAGACCACAAATAAAGGCTAACCAATCATCATCATCATCATTATCAATAAAGTAAGATGTAAGATTTGCAAGATACCAGGGAACAGTTACTTTAATTTCCAAAATCTAAATCTAAATCTATCCAACTGTTATGAGTTATCATCATCATTATCAGCTGTCTGCGTGCACATCTCACTAAACCTTCCAAAAAAATTGGTTGACTTGCTGGTTACACAATGGTACATGTTTAACAGGACATGGTACATGTCTCCAGGACATGTCCCTTTGGTACCAAAAAGTCTGGATTTTGTAACATAAACATTGATGAAAATGTATTTTGTCACCTTTAAACGACAGAATTAACTAAGAAAATTAACAACATGGTCCCCAAACAATGGGTGCGGTGGAAAAAATGACTGCAAGCTGGACACAGCCCTCAGGTGTTTTCTGTGTCCATGATACCTAACATTAGTCCGTTAGTGTAAAAATATACTAACAACAAGCACACAGCCAAGATAAAAAGGAAAATCAGTCTTTAACCTTTTCCCTACTGACAAACCAACAACTCCAACAAAAAATACCAGTAAAAACACAACATCATTGTCAAACATGAGGTCAACGCCTCCAGAACAATAACAGTCACCTTTCACCTAGTACTTACATACAATAGGCAGTCACAACCATGTGTCAATGTTCAACCATGCATAAACATTAGTAAGACTAACAATTATCAACCAACTTACTCAAAACATCATTTATTTCATTGGAAAGACAAAAAGTTCCACCACACTTTTACACTTATTTCCTCATCTTAAACTGTCTTAAAGATGAAAAATCACCAAGGCATGAAAAGGCTGTGAGGGAAACTAGATTTTGACTTTAAGTTCAATGACCTTAAACCTGAGACATATGCCTGTGTAACAAGAGCATTGACGTTGCATGAACAAACTGGCTGGTGTGATGAAGTGTGTAAACACCATGCCAGGCAGCGTCAGGACTTTTACTGATAAGATGCAAGGATAAACAGAAAGGAAAAAAAAATAAAGTTTAACGAATTCAAAGTTCAACGGCCTTTCCCTGAGTTAATGCACCTATATATCTGGGACAATAGCTTTAATTACGCATGAACAAACAGGTGCGATGATGTGTGTAACATGGTGGTAGGCAGTGCCAGGACTTTATGGGTTACACACAATAAACTACTATTAATCTCATTATTTTTTAGTGTTAAGGCCAGGATTCATTCATCCATCCCACAACAGAAATTTTCTTGTTGGGACAGAAAAAAATCTCACCTTGTCTGCCCAAAAAATCTTAACTTCATGACATAAAACTGATGTCAAATATATTTTCTAGGCTTAAATGACAGGTTTAACCAAGCAAATCAATAACATGGGCTCTTTGACAATGTTTTTGTAATTCAAAAAAATTGGACTAAAATTTGCATATTTTCCAGAATTTAATTTGCAAACCAAGGTACAAATTTCATGAAATGTTATCTTTTAAACCCCTGAAATCAATAAATTAAATTGGTGTGGCCATAAGTCAAGAAACCCAATACCCAGGGTGAAGGCAAAGTAGTCGAAAACATTCCATTGTTGTCCTGGGGGCTGGGTACTTTGCCAGGTGACCTTTGACCTCTAGGAACAGGACAAACAGGAGAGTTTCAACATGGCCGCCAGACGTGAGTCCCAGTCTGGCTCCTGGCAGTTTATCCAAGAAGAACTGTCCTGTGGGATCTGTCATGAGCTGCTCACACGGCCTAAAGTAGTGCCCTGTAAAGGTAGGGAGTCTCCTAGATGTATTGTGTATGCACTTTTGTAGCTTGGATGCCAGGCTATTTAATACTACAATCTACACAGGCCAGCAGCTCCTGGGCCCCTAAGCTAAGGAGACTTGGTGGGTGTGTCAGTGCCTGTGGTAAAATGTCCTTGACTTTGGCTCTGGAACAGGCCTTTGTATGTTTCTGTTCCCCAGAATCCAGACTTTTCTGAAAGTTCCCAGAATATAATCTGGTCTACAATTTGTATGTGGCCAGGTGGTTGCTGCAGACAGGAAGTCTGACAGCATTGGTGCATCAAACCTAAATATAGGCAAGGCTCGAAATACCACCTGCATATGCAGGTTAGTGCAGGTAAAATTGGAGCTGTGCAGGTATTTCTGATGTCTACCTGCACCTAACCTGTACTGGTCCATGTACTGGGTATATACATGTTGGTGCAGGTAAAATTGGAGCTGTGCAGGTATTTCTGATGTCTACCTGCACCTAACCTGCACTGGTCCATGTACTGGGTATATACATGTTGGTGCAGGTAAAATTGGAGCTGTGCAGGTATTTCTGTTGTCTACCTGCACCTAACCTGCACTGGTCCATGTACTGGGTTTTATACATAAATGTCATATGATGTAGGTGTATGTGTATTGTTATTAGCTGCATTGAATGTTACCACCTGTGAAGTATAAGAAAAAATAGCAATGGTCCCTGAACAAGTTTAGTATGATTCATACTTCCTAAATTGAGAAGGTGCAGGTAAAATATGTCTGGTGCAGGTAACTTTCACTGTTACCTGCACCAGTGCAGGTATGCAGAAAAAAGTATTTCAAGCCCTGATACTATAGGCAACAAAATCTTCACCATGTTGAAGTTGGTAGCCTCACATTTTCAAAAGAAAGAAGAAGAATATCCTACGCCATTCTATAAAATTTCACATTTTTCCTCAGGTAAACACTCCTTCTGCCAGCACTGTCTGGAGAAATGGGCGACCACACAGCAGCCCTTCAGGTGCCCAACCTGCCGACAGCCTGCCAACCTTCCCGCCAAGGGCGTGCCGAGTTTACCGGACTGCGACCGGCGCATCGTCAACCTTTGTGACCAGCTTCGCAACCAGGGAGTTTCAGAGTTAAACTATTGTTGTAGTGTTCATGATGATGAGGAGTTTAGGGTCTTCTGTAAGCAGTGTAAAGTGCCTGTCTGTGAGACTTGTTTGGAAGAAGCTCACGACGGGCACCCGACCACAACGCTGAGGAGAGCCTCGCAAGAAAGGACCCCCACTGTCCAAGCATTGCTCGACGAAGGGAAGGACATTTTGGAAACTTACGGCAGTTTCGTCCAAGGTTTTGGGGCAACAGAAAAACTTCTGACCGAACAAAAACATGAGACCGAGACTAACATTTTCGCAGCCTTCGATCGGACAATTCAGAACCTTACAAAAGCAAAAGAGGGCCTGATGTCACAAGTGGACTCCATGCACAAGCAGAATCTGGATGACATACAAGACCAGAAGGCTGGGGTTCTTGCCAAGGTGGCTGAGCTGTCCAGAGTTTGTGAGAATGCCTATCAAGAGATCAGGCAAGGTGGAAGCAACCTATTCCAACATGAGGCTCTACTCCTTAGCACGGTTGGGAAATACAAGGACAGACTTTCGGGTATGCCGAAACAACCACAGGTTGCTGTCTTTAGTCCTGCCGACGATCACAATATTGACGTCACGTCCACAAAAGGATACATCTTTGCACAGTCTTTCGCCATCCCGTCGTTCGCGATCCCAGAACCACCTGTAAGAATCGACGCAGAGGTCGCAGGTGATCACCATGGTTACGAGTGCGAGCATCCGTGCATGGCCGTAAC
Source organism: Branchiostoma floridae (assembly GCF_000003815.2). Taxonomy (NCBI): domain Eukaryota; kingdom Metazoa; phylum Chordata; class Leptocardii; order Amphioxiformes; family Branchiostomatidae; genus Branchiostoma; species Branchiostoma floridae. Next base: position 7,175,737 of record NC_049981.1, read on the forward strand.
ATTTGGCGGAAAGGGAGCGGAAGAGGGGAAGTTCGACAGACCGCGTGGCGTTGCGGTGTCAGAGGAAGGGCAGATCTTTGTGGCAGATTACATCAACGCTCGCATCCAAGCCTTTACAATAGATGGGATGTTTGTCAACAAGTTTCCAACGACAACGTCAGGAGGACAGAAGATTTTCCCGTACGATGTGGCCATGGACGGGGAGGGGAACCTGTGGGTGGTGGGGCACACCGAGAGTCAGACGGACTACTGTGCTGTACAGTTCAGCAAAGACCATGTAAGTTATCATGTAAACTACAACAAATTTACCAAAGATACCAAAATGAAATCTGAACTAATTAATCCCATCATTTAAGAATAAAAAGCTTCAAATCTACAAGAATACAAAACCTCAAGTAGATTATTTCCAAACCACATACCAAAACTAGAAAGGCCGACATTTGCTTGAGAGCAAATACAGCATATTTCAGCCATCTCCCTCCCCATGCAACAATAGACTATTTCAAAATCACCCATTTGAAAAATCACTTTTACTAATGGCGGTTTAACCCAAAAATGAATCTTACAAAATTCCCCCGTTCAACTTCAAGAATGGACTCCAGTGCACCCTATGTGAATTTGCACAATAGACCAGTCCAGAAATACTCCCACTGAAACCTTGGCCTTTTGAATAAGAAACCAAATCCAAAATTGAATTCAGCAAAAAAGGTCCCAGTGCATGAAAAGGTATAATAGACCAGTCTAAAAACACTTCCACTAAAAATTGAATTTTGAATCATCACCACCCGTCCAAACTGAATTTGAAAAAATCCCCCTTCCGTGTGCAAAAAATGGATTCTTCCATGTAAAGTAGAGCAGTCCAAAAATACATCCGCTAAAATAGGACTTTGACATAATCACTGAAGTCCCAAAAATGGATTTAAAAAAAAGCCAATAGATTTTTAAAAAATCCCCCCTCCATGCAAGAATGGACTCTTCCAGCACACCCATTTAAAATTGCAAATTAGACCAGTCCAAAATAACCCTGCTGAAAGACTTTGACAAACTAGAAGTCACCAAAGTCCAAAATATGAATTTAAAAAAATCCCCCCTCCGTGCGAGAATAGACTCTTCCAGCACACCTTCTGTAAAACTGCAAAATAGACCTGTCCAAAAATACACCCACTGAAAGACTTCACCAGTCCGAGGATGAATTTTAAAAAAAATGAACCCCTCCGTGTAAGAATGGACTCTTCCAGATAACACCGGACTCGCTGATTGGCTGTCACCCTCCCCCCCCCTCTTTAGGATATAGATTCAGGCTAAGTGATTGGTTACCTATCTAATTAGATTAAATAGACATATATGCCAGAAGGTGCAATCTGCAGCTGGGGTCAACGACCTTAAGGTCATTGACCCCTGTGGCTATTGGAAAAAAAATCCCCAAATCTATCATTTTGACGTAGTCTATGACAAAAATTATACATGTGTCATTTGAATGAATATCTGGTGCACCATTTTACCAAAATTTAGGTCATTTGGTTTTAAAACCAGAGCACAAGAGCCAAAAGTGTACTTTTTGGTCATAAAATGGCCAAATAATCGTAAAATTAAGCATTTTGTTGTACTGTATGCCTCAACTGTTAATGAATCCATGTGCGCATATGTCTAGGGCACTCCTATACTAAATTTCAGGTCATCCGGTTCTAAAACCAAGGTACAGGAGCCAAAAGTGTCCTTTTTTGGTCAAAAAATGACCAAAAAATCGCAAAAATAAGCATTTCGTTATACTGTACACCAAAAGTGGTATTGAATTTGTATGGGGGAATTATCAAAGCACATCTGTGACAAATTTCAGCTCATTCGGTTATAATACCAGGGTACAGGGGGCCCAAATATACAGTTTTGGTCTTAAGATGACCAAAAAACCTTAATAAAATCATTTTAAAGGTAGATATGAAAAAAATGAAAAAAACGTCTGGGGATATTGACCCACTCTACCCTTGTGTCAAATTTGAAGTCAATGGGTTCAGGAACAACGGAGATACCGTGTTCTGAAGATTTGACAGGAGAAAGAAAGAAAGGAGAAAGAAAGAAACATTACGAATACAATATATTTCACCATACCTATGGTATGGCTGAAATATAAGTAGCAGTTCTGACTATAAGTTCTGACGGTGATTCTAGAAAAACGGGAAAATGTTAAGTTTGTGCCAGAAAGGGAATTAAAGAAATGGTTATTAAAGAAATGCACATTGTAACAATGTCATACCATTCCTAACCTACATTATGACTTTTCTTTTTCTTTTCTTCTCTTATTCTTTTAACAGGGCAGAGTACTGAAAGAAATCAGCCTGGCACACACAGGGCTGATCCGTGGCATCGCCGTCCACCCCACAACCAACCACATCCTCATCACACAGACCAGCAGCGACCTCTGGCAGTTTGAGGGAGAACTGCAGGTCTACACACCAGACGGGGCACTCCTGAGAACTGTGGGTCGGCAGCAGGGAATGGAGTACCCACAGTACGCCAGTGTCGACCGCGAAGGGAACGTTCTAGTGTCAGACTTCAAGGACCACTACGTCTACAAGTACAACGAGCGTGAACAGCTGTTGGTCAAGTTCGGCGGGGAGGGCAAGGGTCAAGGTCAGCTGAGTAACCCCTGCGGTGTCTGTTCAGACGATTCGGGGAATATCATCGTGGCGGACAGCGGTAACGGGCGCGTGGAGATGTTCGACAAGAGGGGTGTGTTTGTTAGGCATGTTGCCATGGGGATGACCAGGCCGTGCGCTGTTGCCATGGCAACAGCGGGGCAGCTGGTTGTGACAGACACAGAGGATAATACGGTCTCTGTTATACAGGACGTGCAACATGAAAACTGATACTGCCATTAACAAACTCTACATTTTGTATATAAAAAGGGGACTTCTCAGTCACTGATGAAGATACAGCGGCGCTCCCGAAATACGCGTCAACTTGCGCGAAACGTCCTCCGAAATTTCGCAGTGTGTTACGCATTCTTTCGCAGCGCGTTCCGCGAAATTTCGCAAGACGTTGCGCAGTCTTTCGCAGTGCGTTCTGCGAAATTTCGCAAGGCATTCTGCGAAGTTACGCAGCGAGTTTCGCGAAAAGCAGGAGCCTAACGCAAATTCCTACTGCGTAATTCTGCGAAACTTCCGTAGAAACACGCCGCATTCATATTCAGACCGCCCGCGAGGTGGGCGGAGAAATATCACGGTTTGTTTACCTTTCCTTTGAAGCCGGCGCGCCAAAGGCAAAGTACATATACGAGTACATGTACATACCGGACGGGGTAGTCGCTTCTCACAAATCTACTAGCCTCTACCTTTTGTTGTCATGTACCAAATTCAATGAAAGTCACACAAAATGTACAAAAATGCTATTAATAATACTGCTATAAAATAACCACAGGCCTGTGTCCTTGGTAAAGTTACGAAAATACAACGTAAAAATGTACTTTTGGTTTGCAATGCCACCCTATTCATGATTAGCCACGCCGTCATGGTGACAAATTTTGTGCCTTAGAACTTTCCTATCTTGTCAATATCTGCGTACCAACATGTGTCAGTATTTTCCTCATATTTTACCACATAAAAGTTACGGGAAAGTTTTTTTTTCTTCCATAATTTGGAACGCTCTGAGCTGAGAAACAGCCGGGGAGACTTCTATATTCGGCTATCCTCGTTTCACATTCGGCGGGGGGTGATTCGCTTCATCTCGGCAAGGAGGTTGAAAAAGGAATCGTCGTCAGCAAATGGTGTGCTTGGAGTTCTCACGAGACAAAACGATCTTCGTTGACAATGTTCGGTGTGCTTACATTTACAAGGAGGAAAGACGACGGGGGCACTTCCGTGTAAAGACGTCAAAATTAGCGTGCGAAAAACACTGTCTCGCAATCACATTCTGCTTGGTGCACCGTGATTTTTTTATTCCCACTTCGCTGCCTGAAATTTTGCAGTGAGAACGACCCTTTACCCGCACCCCACGACTAAAACCTGTATAGTAGCAAGTTTTCGAGTTGAGAACTACAATTTGTAGAGGAAGCACGTAACCCGATCCGCATGGGAAATGCCGCTATTTGTGCCGTTACCATGGCAGCAGCTATGGCGGCAGTCTTCAGATGTACGTCTTGGACAGGGCGTGCCCGATTACACTCAAGATCCAATCAACTTGTCACCAATCACAGCCAACAGCGGCGACAAAACAAGAAAGCTTTTAAAAAAAGCTGGCCGGGGCGCATTTGGAAGGACTACCTCAAAATTTCATGTTGTGTTCCAGTAAAATGGGGG
>NC_049981.1:7197435-7210659 GCF_000003815.2 Branchiostoma floridae
GCCATATATACATTATTTTATGCCAAAATATTGCATTCTGCGATCTTAACTTATCAAAGCACACTGTATTTCGGTAGCTTTCATCCTTTATTAAGGTTATTCCGGGTTATTCCGGGTTATTCCGGGTTATTCCGCTAAATACCCGGACCCGTCAACGCTATCGCAAAATGAACCGTGCGATTTAACGACAACTCCTCAAATGTTACATGACCAGTGTTTTACTGCAAATCAAGAAACATTTTCCTTTCCTAGACTTTGCTAATGAGCGCTGCAATGTTTTCTGTACGAGTAGAGGTCATGGATAAACAGTATTCTTACAACGTTTATTTGAAGGGCTAAGAAGGGCTGAGAATTGTCGTAAAAACGCACGGTACATTGCGTTTATTTGAAGGGCTGAGAAGGGCTGAGAATTGTCGTAAAAACGCACGGTACATTTTGCGACCATAGCAGACCCATCCAAGGACGAACCATTAAACCGGGCACAAAGCCGGGCGCCTTCGGCGCCCCGGCAAAAAAGGCGGTAACATTTGACATACAGATTTTTGGTTCGGTTGTTCGTATTTACATTTTGTCAGTTGCAGTTTAAACTGATACTAAGTACATGATGGCACCAAGATGACAAAAGGTGGAGTTTCTTCATACACCGGCACATATTAGTGATGTACCTACCGTATTTCCAACATTTTGAAAAGATGATGGTCGATCGGGTTTTAAACGCTATATGTTGGGATATGATGTAGTATACATTTGTTGATGTTTATATTATCAGCATTGCATTAGACTGGTCTGGTTTTAAATCTCACCACCAATAATTCTGAGACGCACCTAGTCCGATAGTGTCTAATTGATAAACGACTCGTTTAAATTAGGGCTAGATCGTCACCGCTGCTAACAGCGTCCTTATTTTTCAAGCGGTATATTTTTTTGCTTTTGTACTCATTCATACAATCCCCGCTCAACAGTCTTGCAGCATGAATTGGAAATACACAATTTCTCAAATATATGGACGAACTCTTTATTATTATTTCAACATTTTAAAACCAAGAGCTTATGATAGTTATTGCCTTATATCTGTATCAGTTGTCAAACCAAGACGTCAGAAGCTAGGATCGCTGCAAGGTTGAATGTGTTCCTTGCAGTAAGGTTGCGTCGATTGTCCGACCAGGAGCGACCGACAGTGATGTTCCGACCCAAGAGCTCCGTAACAGGTAGGTCTTCTTGGCCAAGCTGCACCCCCGATGATCAGCAATATACCAAGGAAACCAACGGATGGAAACCCAAATCCCATCTTATAAAAACAACTACCAATACATAGTAGAAGTACAAATGTACACGTAACGTTAGTTACGCTAACAGAACTTTGAACAGATACGCAGACAAAACACGGTTAATAAATACATTGAAAACACATAAGGTGAATGTATACCCTAAACACATAATGTTTAATGTATGCCCTGTATTGTTTCTTTCGTTCGACTGTCCGATGACCAGGGGCTGCCGTCTGCGATGCCGTAAGAAACAGAACTCCGTAAGGAACAGGTAGGTCTCCTTGGCTAAGTTGCACCCCGATGATCAGCAGTGCGCCAAGCAAGAAACCCGAATCCCATTACGCTGGCTTACAAAATCATTATCTATCGATGCTTTACTACATAGAAGTACATGTAATATTAGTTAAACTATATGACACTAACACGTTTGAACAGATACGCAGACAAAATACAGTTAACAAATTAAAACACATAATATAATGTTGAATGAATGCCCTGTATTGTTTCCTTCGTTCGACTGTCCGGCGACCAGGAGCGGCCGTCAGCGATGTTCCTCCAAAGAGTTCCGTTAGGAACAGGTAGGTCTTGTTGGACCCCTCTGGCTCTGCACCCCCGCCGACCAGCAGCGTCATTTCAAGTGAAGCCAGACGATGAAAACCTGAATCCTAGATATCGTCTAGAAAAGTAGCTATGAATATGATATCAATACCAATAACGTTACATTGAGCATCATTCTAGCTAGAAATACAGGTTATGACCGAGCAGATATAACTTTGATACCGTTTTACATTATACATAATGTAACGTTATATTGAATATATTCAGACTTGCGAAGAAAAAGGTGTCTAAATCTAGGATCGCTGCAAGGTTGGATGAATTCCCTGCAGCAAGGTTGCGCCATGTGTCCATTGTCCGACGACCAGGAGAGGCTGACATCGATGTTCCGACACAGGAGCTCGTCAGCAAAAGGTAGGTTTTGTTGGCCCCTGCACCCTGGACGACCAGCAACGTCATTCCAAATCAAGTCGGCGGATGAAAACCTGAATCCTAATCCTCTAGAAAAGTAGATATCAATGCCTACTACGAAGGAGTATAGCTTTATCTAGGAATTATGGACGGGCATTATATGGTTTTACACATGTATACAATATATAACCAATTCACGCAAATCCTGCATGTCTTATATTTCCACTTTCAAGAGGAAAAAATGTCACATTAACGATTAATCAACACTAGCTAACTTTAACGCCATTCCTTTCCCTTTTTTTCTGGTAAAATTGCGTAACGTTATGTCTGTTATGACATTAGCTGTCATTTATGGGCTAACATCCAAGCCAAGAATAATTACTAGTACATTGCGTTGGAACATTCATAATCCATAACTCACAACAGCGAATGGGCTTAGAATGAGTTCAAAACTATTGCAAGAATTATTACAACATGCAACAGTTGGGTTGGAACCGTCGACTTGTAGGTCTCGGAACGCCGGCTGACCTAAACTGTCTTCAGCAACATCATTGCGTCTCTAGCATTTCGTTGTCTTCGCCATCGTATGTCTGAGTCAAAACTGACAGACATTTGCGTGGTTATCTTATTTTTTATACAGTGAGAATTGTCTGAACACGAAGCCAGCGTCTGCGCCGCCATAAAAAATTTCCTTCCTAAATCGGCTTGGGTGACTCACAACGCGAGTCACCAGCAACTTCGCTGAATGCCTCTAGCTGCCGACAAAGATTAGACCTTCAATTACTGCTGATTACAAGTTCATAGTCATTTCTAAGAATCAAATCGTCACAATAATAAAACAAGGAGCCTTGCAAAATCCTTTGTTCGCAAGGCTTGGCTTGTCTGCATGTACCATTATGCCGAAGTGGTCCCGTGGAAAGAAAACTTTTCTCTTCAAGGCTCATTTCTTTGACCAAAGAACAACTTTGTATTGTGTAGTGTCTAATTGACAGAAATCCATTTAATTAAAATTAATCGTTCCTATATCACAATCACTATATGATATACTATACATCAGAATACACGTTTCCATATTTTACCACATTACTTTAAAAGTGGAGTCGTCCACTGACCCCTTGTGACCTTGCTTTCCTGCTGCTGCTGCTGCGACGGCCATCTTGAAGAAATTACGCGAAACACGATTTTCACATCAACAACAACAATGATTGTTTTTTGTCGCGGAATACTAAAATTGGGCCTGCTAACATACATTTCAAGAACTTAAGATAATCAGATACAAGACTAGATTGTTTGCTTGTGAAATCTGCCGTAGTTTTCCAGTCCGTCTACATAGAAATGACGATGTAACGTTAGAGTAGAGCCGGTTTCGTGTCGGTTTATCCTGGGTTTACGCAAGTACGCTATCTACGGGTCATTGACCCTTAATGTCTTGCGTTGTTCGATGTCATTTCGGTCCTCAATCAAAGAACGTGTAACAGTTTTACGTCGACTTTTCTTAACCCTTCTGTTTGTAATTTATTCGGCTACTTATTTGATGTTGTTCATGATTTGGGACCGCACCGCCACGCGGTCAGACGTTCTCCGAGTTGCGCTCCCACCACGCTTTTCCAGCCCCCATATTATCTACAATTTATCAATGAATACGTGATAATAAGGACGATCAATTGTCATGTTGATTGCATTGTGTAATCACTGCTCATTAACGACCAAAATTTGCGTAAGATTTCTTACGTAGAAGGCTTTCGCATGGGTGTTTCGATTACGCAGGGGGATATTTCGCAGTGCGTTACGCAAACTTTCGCAGTGCGTTCTGCGAAATTTCGCAGTGCGTTACGCAAAATTACGGACTGCGTTCTGCGAAATTTCGGAGTGAGTTCTGCGAAATTTCGGAGTGAGTTCTGCGAAATTTCGCAACACGTTTCGCGCAAACTGACGTATATTTCGGGAGCGCCGCTGTAGTAGATGCTAAATAACAACATTCCTTGTACACAACCAGGTGAATTAGTTCAGTGACCGTCCAGGGCCCGAAATTCATTTTTGGGATTAGGTGCACTGGTGCACCCAGCTTTAAAAATTGGGTGCACCAAAATATTTTTGGGTGCACCACTTGAATTTAAGTTAAATGTAAAAAAAAAACATTATTAGTAATAACAAAACTTAGTTACAAGCTATCAAATTCTTAAACAAGTAACATGACAGACATTTTCATTGTCTCACTAACACTTAGATGTCGAGAATATGATGTATTCTAGTATACTTGATATCTTTACAAACATAAACCTAAGAAAATATTTGGGTGCACCCTGTGCACCCACAGAAAATAATTGGGTGCACAGTTCCAATTTTGGGTGCACCTGGGTGCACATGCACCCAGTATTTCGAGCCCTGCCGTCTGTCACCTTGCTCTGGGCTATTCTGACTGGTTCACATTGTACTGCAGCTATACATGTACTTGCTGCTTACAGATGCTGTCCGAAAAGAAATGTAGTTACACAGACATTAAATGTTTATATGGCACTGCGATGTATATAATGCGATCCCAAATGTAAAGGAGTGTACACTGTATACTATACATTAACAATAATATCTGGAGCATCTGACTCTTTAGAGAATTGGTAAAATTGGATCACTGCCATGTAGAACTCACTTTGTTACAAAACTACTGCTCAGCTATCGGTTTGTTGTGAAAACCAACTATGTATGTGTAGTCCAGTGGTTAGCAGCCCTGCTTTTGGAACTGTGTCACTCACCAGACATGTATGTTATTAGAAAGGGTTGCAGTCCTTAGGACAGGACATAAAGCTGTGGAACTGTTAATTCTACTTGTCAGAAAGAGCTAGGGGAATTTACCCTTTACAATGAAGCTGTAGATAGATTGGCTGTACATGGTGTCTGTCGTCTCTGTCACGACCATTGAAAAAATACTGTAAATGCAGAAATGTTCGCGGTGGATTAATGTTCGCGGTTTTCGCGGTGACCACTTCACCACGAACTTAAATCCACCGCGAAAATTTTTCTATCGTGGTATTTGACTGCAGTCTACAGTGTTACTGTGAACTTAAAACCACAGCGAAAAGTCCTTTTTCCCGCAACCGCGAAATTAAATCCCCGCGAACTTAAATGCGTTTACAGTAGTTCATTATGAGCTAAACTGTTATAACTTATAGCATTTTCACTTAAAAGAAAACTACCATGTGGGTAGAAATTGAACATAATTCTATTACTGTAACAGAGATCAGTGAAATACTGATTTTAAAACTCACGACAGATGATACGTTACTATTAAACTGTGTTCTATACAATCATAGGAATGATACACAATGGAATCTGTGCTGTTTTGTTGTGTTTAAGGTATAAGGCCAACAGTTAGTCACCCACAGAGATATAAATAAGCAAACAAACAAACAAACCTTTAGTCTGTCTCTCGGCCACTGCCTGGCGCCCAGCTCGATGACCTCTAAGACTTCGTGTGGTTCTGAAGGTCGTGTGGGACACTGCTCCATCTTAGAGTTGAAGTAAGTGATCACCTGGAAAATGAACAAATTTCCTTCAATTATCAGAATAAAATATAACAAAAAAACACTTTAAGGACAAACAAAACAAGGCAACCAGAGATGGCAGACTTCACCTCCTTACTCATACTCATACTAACTTATAAGTAACAATATGCATGTCTAACCCCAGTGTAAGAAGAGGAACAACCGACAACAACTTAGATAATGAGTAAACAATATCAGGGATGAACAAGTCCATTAGCCCGATTGTCCCGGAAAGTAAAAGTGCTGTTCGGGCAAGCAGAAGTGCTTCCCCACTTGCCCGATGGGCAAGTAAGAATTTCCAGATGTGACCCGCTCAAATTACCACTGAGTGTGACAGCACATGGGGCTGAATGCCTGCCTTTATTGACCATATCATTTTTAAGCCAGTAGAAACATCGATTTTGGATGATAGGGCCACATCAAAACTAAAAAACTCCCCCGTCAGTTAGGTAAACAAAGGCCACCATATGCAGCTCATTATGCATGCATTAGATGAATTACGAGATTTGCATTCAGTGCCTCACCCCTGAGTCTGACTCAGAAAAAATGTGTACTTTATTCTCAGTGACTAGTCATTTTCAGTAAATATCTTCTGAAGTGAACCCGGCAGTCCAAACTGTTTCTGTTGTGTCTCACTAGTATAGTAAGCAGGACATTGTAATTTGAATGCTGTCTGATCAGTGCACATGAAAGTCATTAAAATTTTGAAGTCAAGTGCACCAAATATTTGTTACCTTTTACTCTCATTGCATCAAGCATTGGTCAACACAGGAAAAGATAGCCAATAACAAAAGTGAAAATTTATGAAAGTGAAAATACATAGAAAAATGTAATTTAAATTTCGGGCAAGTGAAAATTTGGTTCGGGTAAGGAAATCTTTTTTTTACTTGCCCGATAGGACAAGTGAATTTTTGAAAACTTGTCTAACCCTGAATATTGCATTCAAGACTAATTCATTCAGTCCAACAGACAAAGCTAGCAGCACTGTGTGTGTATGGCAATGTTGTGTTGCATACAATGGCAGGGCTCGAAATACCACCTGCATATGGTGCAGGTAAAATTGGAGCTGTGCAGGTATTTCTGGTGTCTACCTGCACCTAACATGTAACCCATACTAGTCATGTACTGGGTTTTATAAATAAATGATATAGGTGTATATTGACTGTTTATATTAGCTGCATTGACTGTTAACACATAAAAGAAAAAAAATAGCAATGCTTCCTCAACAATATTAGTATGATCCATACTTCCTAAATAAAAAGCTAAAATTGTATGGTGCATGTAATTTTTCCTGCACCAGTGCAGGTATGCAGAAAAAAAAAGTATTTTGAGCCCTGAATGGTATTAAGAATTGTGGCAACACAGACAGAGATACATTGAAAGACAAGCAAAACAACACTTCAATATAAGACAGCACATTGTCACAGTGAAAATCATGAACATTAAAATGACAAACATTTCATAATCTACTGTGTGGTAAATTTAAACTTACTGTGTCAATGTTCTGAATGATGTCCTGGAAGGTGTGGTGTGTGCGGAACTGTTCGAACAGGTGTCTCTTGTGCAGCAGGGCGTACACCAGGTGGGGGTTGTGGTGCAGAGAGGTCGTCAGGCACGAGTTGATGATCTCCAGCACCATCCGGATAACCTCCTCAAGTATGGCCAGGTCCTGGGTCTGAGAGAGAAACAAAGGGTTAGGGGTTCAAATCCTACACTACAGCACCATCCGGATAACCTCCTCTAGTATGGCCAGGTCCTGGGTCTGAGAGGGAACCAAAAGGTTAGGGGTTCAAATCCTACACTACAGTATCATCTGGATAACCTCCTCAAGTATGGCCAGGTCCTGGGTCTGAGAGGGAACCAAAGGTTGGGGGTTCAAATCCTACACTACAGCACCATCCGGATAACCTCCTCAAGTATGGCCAGGTCCTGGGTCTGAGAGGGAACCAAAGGGTTAGGGGTTCAAATCCTACAGTACCATCCGGATAACCTCCTCAAGTATGGCCAGGTCCTGGGTCTGAGAGGGAACCAAAGGGTTAGGGGTTCAAATCCTACAGTACCATCCGGATAACCTCCTCAAGTATGGCCAGGTCCTGGGTCTGAGAGGGAAACAAAGGGTCAGGGGTTCAAATCCTACACTACAGCACCATCCGGATAACCTCCTCAAGTATGGCCAGGTCCTGGGTCTGAGAGGGAAACAAAGGGTCAGGGGTTCAAATCCTACACTACAGCACCATCCGGATAACCTCCTCAAGTATGGCCAGGTCCTGGGTCTGAGAGGGAAACAAAGGGTCAGGGGTTCAAATCCTACACTACAGTACCATCCGGATAACCTCCTCTAGTATGGCCAGGTCCTGGGTCTGAGAGGGAAACAAAGGGTCAGGGGTTCAAATCCTACACTACAGCACCATCTGGATAACCTCCTCTAGTATGGCCAGGTCCTGGGTCTGAGAGGGAACCAAAGGTTAGGGGTTCAAATCCTACACTACAGTACCATCCGGATAACCTCCTCAAGTATGGCCAGGTCCTGGGTCTGAGAGGGAAACAAAGGGTCAGGGGTTCAAATCCTACACTACAGTACCATCCGGATAACCTCCTCTAGTATGGCCAGGTCCTGGGTCTGAGAGGGAAACAAAGGGTCAGGGGTTCAAATCCTACACTACAGCACCATCCGGATAACCTCCTCAAGTATGGCCAGGTCCTGGGTCTGAGAGGGAAACAAAGGGTTAGGGGTTCAACTCCTACAGCACCATCCGGATAACCTCCTCAAGTATGGCCAGGTCCTGGGTCTGAGAGGGAAACAAAGGGTCAGGGGTTCAAATCCTACACTACAGCACCATCCGGATAACCTCCTCAAGTATGGCCAGGTCCTGGGTCTGAGAGGGAAACAAAGGGTTAGGGGTTCAACTCCTACAGCACCATCCGGATAACCTCCTCAAGTATGGCAAGGTCCTGGGTCTGAGAGGGAACCAAAAAAAGGTTAGGGGTTCAAATCCTACACTACAGTACCATCCGGACAACCTCCTCAAGTATGGCCAGGTCCTGGGTCTGAGAGGGAAACAAAGGGTTAGGGGTTCAACTCCTACAGCACCATCCGGATAACCTCCTCTAGTATGGCCAGGTCCTGGGTCTGAGAGGGAACCAAAAGGTTAGGGGTTCAAATCCTACAGCACCATCCGGATAACCTCCTCAAGTATGGCCAGGTCCTGGGTCTAAGAGGGAAACAAAAGGTTAGGGGTTCAAATCCTACACTACAGTACCATCCGGATAACCTCCTCTAGTATGGCCAGGTCCTGGGTCTGAGAGGGAAACAAAGGGTTAGGGGTTCAAATCCTACACTACAGTACCATCTGGATAACCTCCTGAAGTATGGCCAGGTCCTGGGTCTGAGAGGGAAACAAAGGGTCAGGGGTTCAACTCCTACAGCACCATCCGGATAACCTCCTCAAGTATGGCCAGGTCCTGGGTCTGTGAGGGAAACAAAAGGTTAGGGGTTCAAATCCTACAGTACCATCCGGATAACTTCCTCTAGTATGGCCAGGTCCTGGGTCTGAGAGGGAACCAAAGGTTAGGAGTTCAAATCCTACAGTTACTGTACCATCCGGATAACCTCCTCAAGTCTGAGAGAAACAAAAGGTTAGGGGTTCAAATCCAAAGGAAGGGGGTTTGAATTCCAACTGTCCATTTCATAATAAAAGTATACTCATAGAACTGTGGCTGTATTTGCCAAATTTAAAGCAATAAGCAAAATCATTCAATACAGAGTCCATTCCAAGACACCATGCGGATGTTTGTTGCCATTGTTTAGAATTGATTTTAAAGTTTTGTAAGTATATGTCTAGGACATTTGATACTTCAGAAATATTTTTAACACTGTTTCAACTTTATAAATATTTCCCTGGTCCTGTAAAACTTTGGAAATATTCATGGTGTGGAATTGGATACTTCTAATGGTTTCTAAATAATGATAACAGCATTCTACCATTATTTACCATTTTCTACCATTTTTTGTAAATGGTTCGGTGGGCTGGGAAGATAGCAATTCACACATCCTTGCAAAGTATGGTTGGGTGCCATGCAACAATGGCCCACCACAAAGGATCCACCTGTGCCCAGCAGTGAAATCTAAAAATATACAGATGCAACAATAGGGCTTACTTTTATGGGGGCAATAAACTAATTTTACCATTTGGCCAGGTTTACCATTTTTTGTAAATATTTGTAAATGTGAAATAATCACAGAGAGGTTTCACAATTATTCTAAATAAAGATATTTTTGTACAGTTACTTTCAAAATGTTTCTAAAATATTCAAAGAAATTCAAATAAATGAGTATTTTCTTAGTCAACTTTTTGAAAATAATTTGATTATTGTGGCTCAGATATTCTTTTATTCAAAATAATTCAGACTGATTATAAATATCGCCTAAAAACCCTCATGGTGTCTTGGAATGGACTCTATCAACACAAACAAGTATCTGTACATGATTGTGCCTTATTTCCATAGCCATGTGGTAGAGGCATTGATTAACTATAATTTCATAACCAACTACAACACTGGATTTGTACATACAGCCAATCAAACTGATGGTACTTACATAGTCCTGTAAGTGTTTAACTGTGGGGTCAGGTGAGGTCACCAGCTCCAGGAATTTACTGTGTTTCTTACACAGAAGCTCAAACAAACTGGGGAGACAAATAGCAAGATACAAAAGAATTACTGACACATCATAACAAATTGTATTAAATTCAATACATGTTTAAGTTCCACAGAAAATTAGTGATGAAAACTTAACAAATGCCTAACGTCTGTCATGATTATAAATCATCATCATCATCATCATGATTATAATATTTGATCCATAAACTTAAGTGATATATCAGAGGAGTTGATTTCTTATTCATATAAAGGTGTAAACTATTAAATCATTACTTATTACACAAAGCTTCATTACAGGGCTCTAGCCAGCGTCCGTTTTTAAGTCAATTGACAGAAATTTGCTGCGCGTGACGGAAAATTTTTAAACCAATCCATTAACCATGACGGACAAAAATTCTTGGTGGAAGCTACAGGCGGCTTGGGGACGCTGTCCATGATCAGAAAGCCACACACTGTTTGTTTTGCTATTGTTATGATTGTTGACTTAGTGTGTCGGCGCCCTTTCGCATACGATAATCTCATTAAAAACCCGTTATTCAAGGTCTCAGTTCCGTCTTTCTCACTTAATTTTCGCGGTTTTCACGACAATGGGAATTGGCTGACAGAAAAAAATTTCGAGCTGGCTAGAGCCCTGCTTCATTAACTAAGTACAATGTATGTCAGTAAACTTCCACTGAAATATACTGAAACTATGTGCAAATTTCAACTCAATGGTAAAAACTAAGAGTTTGTAAAACAGTATGTTTTACCTGATAATTCTCTGTGCAACATACTGGTGTAGGGAGTGGAAGTGAGCAGACATGTTGGCCAGAGCTGCCAGACAGTTGGTGTGGAGGTACTTATCCTGGGAAGGGAAGGGAAGGAAAAATACTGTATTACCGAATACCTGATTCGGACATAGGAACATTACTGTTGAAACAATTTTTTGTTCGAGGACACCAAATTTTATCAACTTCTGGGGCATTTCGCATAAAAATGCTTGGGTGGGCACGACATGTCCCAGCCCTCCCGCGGGTCAGATCCGACCCGTGGTTGGGCTGGTACCTCAGGTGATACAGAATACACCGTGTTGTATTCTATATTTACTGACTATCTGTGGGCTGGCCCTAACTGAAGCTAGGTACTTATTAACACCTGAGTGAAGTGAGGAAATTCATGTACAGTGCCTTTCCCAAGGGCACAATGTCAGAGTATATCAGGGGACTCGAGCCCAAGCTCGAGCCCAAGACCTCTGGACTTTGAACAAAACATTTTACACTTATATGCTACCTGATACCACAGAGTCCAGACACATTTACCACTATATCACAAAAAGCCATTATGACCTGAGAAAAGGTAGCTGGGGAACCCCCAAACGTCTTAAGATATCAATATGTTTCCTTACCCTCATCCTTGTAATGTTGAACTGTATTGTCCTGATGACCACCAGTATCAGCAGACCTCCCAGGCTGATTTTGTGGAGCGTTCTCTCCGTGTACCAGGGTACTGACTTCAGGATCTGAAACAGGAGTAAAAAATGGCACTTTAAGGTAAGCAGGGATTGAAATTCATTTTTGGGATTAGGTGCACTGGTGCACCCAGCTGAAAAAATTGGGAGCACCAAAAAAAATTTGGGTGCACCACTTAAATTTAAGTAGAATGTCAGAACAAACCTACTAACAAAACTTAGTCACAAGCTATCAAATTCTTCAACAAGTACCATGACAGACATTTTTATTATCTTTACCCAGATGATGTATACTAGTATACTTTGATATCTTTACATACATATAGCAAGATAACATTTGGGTGCACCTTGTGCACCCTCAGAAAATAATTGGGTGCACAGCTCCAGTTTTTGGTGCACCTGGGTGCACATGCACCCAGTATTTCGAGCCCTGGTAAGTCATGGTTGACAAAGTCAAACAAATATCATACTGTACTTGAAATAAAAAGAGCGTTCTGTCCTGCCAATGTAGAATTCCTCGCAACTCCCTTTCCTTAAAGTTCTCTGGCATGGAATGTGGTAGACAACATCACACTTCTCTTCCCTGTTTGTTTTGTCTTTCAGTGCCACAAAAAGGTGTGCGTTTTTTAAAAACTTCCTGGCACATTTGGCCAATTGCTAATGTCACGTATCCGTAAGATCACGTGTTAATAAGATTATGCATCTTTAAGGGGGCACACACCAGTTTATTTGGGGGTTCAAATGGAGGCGGCACACCCTCAAGTCTAGCGACCATCTCTTCCAGGGAATTATCCTGAAGGAAAATAACTGTATATGGGGTGAGAGGATATACCTTCAGCTACAAGACCAACTGAGTTTCGATCCTTCAACTTCTCTAATTTTGAAAAATTATAGGGAAAAAACATTATTTTCATGTCAAAAATGATGCACAAAATCGGGCATTTTCGCATTGGATAAAAGAGATGAAGAAGATTTTTCCGGCAAGCACGACTGATACTGCCAGAAAGAGGAAAATCTAAAGACTAATCCAGCCAATTATAAAGAAAATTCTAGTACTACAGTTTTTTTAATCATCCACGGCGCGCGGCATTGCAACTTCGCTTGACACAGCGCTTCAGAGGTAAATCTAGGTCACGGGCCTCTTTACATTCAGGCGTAGGGATATCGCGGAAGCAACGCGCGGACCAAAACACAATTTGCACCAAAAACACACCATTTCCTACGCTTTTCAGCCATGTAACCGTTCAATGTCATTTCGCAGGAAATAATGAGAAATGTCAACTCAAACATGGGCCCTCGGAAAGCTTTCGTCACTTTTTGGTCGCGGACTACCACGGACCCCGGT
>NC_049981.1:7212534-7215879 GCF_000003815.2 Branchiostoma floridae
AAAGGCAACAAGGGTCGTTGAAAATTTGATCCGTGTACATCACTGTGTTGGAAGAAAGTTGAGCATTGTACTTTGGTTACTACCAACACAGATGATTTTCCATGATAATAAAGATATACTTTAGTATTATGTAATCATTATTCATTTATTCATTATACATAGACAGTTACAGTACAATATATACTTACTATTTCGTGTACGGACTTGCTGAAAGCGTCGTCTTCACTGAGGATGAGGATGATGATAAGAGCCATGTAGATGTGGTGGGAACTTCTGTCTGCTACGTGGTACAGGGTTTGGAGGATGGGTAATACCTGCAGAAACATGAAAAACATCCTGATGACCGAATTTGCAAGTGCAACAGTACCATCTAGCAGTTTTTGTAGGTACTGCAAGCCTTATGATAATGAGAGCCATGTAGATGTGATGGGAACTTCTGTCTGCTACGTTTGCAGGGTCTGTAGGATTGGTGTAGTACATGTACATGTAAAACACAAGTACATGTATCTAAAACACAAGTCAATGCAATGGCACCACCTAGCAATACTGCCGGGTACTGCACATCAGTTTACTGGAGCACAAGTTCTAGTAAGTTCATCTTCCAACAGAGATGTGTGTATATCAAAAACAAGACGAAATTCTATAAAATATTCTAAAAACATTTTGATATTTTTGTTCTTAACAATGTTTTTGGAAAGCCTATCTCATAATAGACAGATGTTCATATTTTTATATATATTGTTGTTTTATATATGTCACAGTGGAGATCACGATCCAGGAGAATCGCCGATCCTCCTAGGAGAGATCGCGATCGGAGTTTCTCCTAGGAGAAACTACGATAGATATAAGAAACAGATCCCGATCGCAATCTGTACTAGTAGAATCGGCGATTCTCCTAGTACAGATTGCAATCGGGATCTCTCCTAGGAGAAACTCCGATCCAAACTCAAACGATGCTAAGATGTATGAAACAGCAATAATTTTTTTTATAAACAATGATTTTATTCGGTATTAATGCAAACCTACTAACTCATTACCAACTACACTCAAGCCTACTTGTGTCACTTATAGTTATACAATGTTAACTTCACCGAAGACTATCACACTTGAGTCACTTCTGCAACTTTACTCAAGGTACACTATAGTATATAGCATCACTTTCATGGTAAATTTCATGTGAGTATGTTTTCTGATAAAGTAATTTCTGATAAAGTAATTTCTTTTAAAGTAGTGACAAAAATCTTATATGTGAAAGACACCAACAGGTGATATAGAATCATTTCACAACTTTGGAAGAAAAATAACAACTGAAAAGTGATCAAAATGCCAAAATATCAATCACAGTTTCAAGATGTTACAGTTTCACTCCTATTACTCAGATCAGTACAATTTCACTTGTCAGACTTTAGTGTAGTTAACGTTGTAGAAGTGACACAAGTCTGGTATCCTTGAGTGTCATGTAGTTGTAAAAGTGACAATAGTGTAGTATCCTTGAGTATAGTTCTGGGAAAGACACAAATGTGGTAATGTTGAATATGCTGTTAGAAAAATGATGCTATATACTGTATGATAGTGTGGTTGCCTTAGTATAGTTGTAGTGACACCAGTAGTGATGACACGAAAGAAGAAGAAGACCAGTATGATCTTGAGTATAGTAACTGTTGTAGAAGTGACAATAGTGAGGTAGCATTGAGTAGAAGTGTGCATTGAGTAAAGTTGCAGAAGTGACTCAAGTGTGGTAGTCTTTGGTGAAGTTAACATTGTAGAAGTACAGAAGTAGGCTTGAGTGTAGTTGGTAATGAGTTAGTAGGTTTGCATTTGAAACTGAATAAAATCATTGTTTATAAAAAAAATTATTGCTGTTTCATACATCTTAGCATCGTTTGAGTTTGGATCGGAGTTTCTCCTAGGAGAGATCCCGATTGCAATCTGTACTAGGAGAATCGCCGATTCTACTAGTACAGATTGCGATCGGGATCTGTTTCCTATATCTATTGTAGTTTCTCCTAGGAGAAACTCCGATCGCGATCTCTCCTAGGAGGATCGGCGATTCTCCTGGATCGTGATCTCCACTGTGACATATATACTATATAAAAACAACCAAAGCTTCTGTATTCAATGTTGACAACAAAAAACCATGATGTTTTAGTTCATTCTGCCACGAATAAATTCTCAAGAGTCTATCTCACAAGATAATATCCTCTAGATCTGAATACAAGACTAGAAGACATTCTATCAAAGAGATCTAAGACTTACCAAGGCTTCTATGTTTAATCTTGACAAGACAAAAGTCTTGAAGTGTTGGTTCCTATGTAAGAGTATGTACAACAGGAGGATAGTAGAGTCGTTGTTCAGCTGGCCACAGATGGCGTTATACAAGCTGGCAAACTTGATGTTGAAGGACGCGTCAATCTGGGCTTCAGTACTGGTCTCTGTGAAGTAGGAAAGGAATGTGTTTTTATTATATGCTGAACATTTTTGGTACAAGGTCTGTTTTGTAATAGGATCATTCATATAGCCAAATTTTCATTGTCTCAGGCCACACCAAATTCATTTGTTGCTTCTCTAACTTTTTCATTAAAAAAAGTTGGGCTGACGGGTAAAAAAAATAAAAATAGATTCTTCAAAATGTCTGGGGTAAAGATATACACAAAAAAAACTGAGGCGTTTCATAAATTAATGGCACGTTTTATACAATGAATCCCTTCCTTTGTTACAAATGTTCTGAATAAAAGGCATTGTTTTGAGACTGAAATTATGTTTATGTGGCACAGAATGGTAATATTTACAGGTTTGTGATAGCAAAACCTGTATTTTTTTTTTCTCAGGACTTAAATTTTTTTTAATGAAAAAAAGGACAGGCAAATCCAAGAAGCAACAAATAAAATTGGTGTGGCCTTATCAGCAAATTCAAGATTTAAGCCACACGCAAAAAATGAACTCTTCAATCGTTCATTCATTTGATCGTTTAATCCTTCATTTGTTCATTCATTTATTCATTCATTCAATCATTCTTACTCACTCATTTATTCAATCTTGTATGCTTACCTGGAATATTTACAAATGAGATGAGTGCTTCTCTGTAAGGGTTTCTGGTGTCCTTGTCATTCCCACAGTGATTGGCTAAAACTAACAGCAGCAACATGCTCTGATTGGCTAACGCTGGGGTGTTGGCTATTCCATCCTCCGGGTGCCCACCCCCTCCTATACCTAACGTCAGAATCGTCCAAATTCCAGCTGGAAAAAAAAAAGAGAAATGTGTCAGTATCTAAAAGGCAGGCCAAAATTCAAGAAAAGAGATGATACAAAGGTAAAATTATTAAACAGAAAACAGTCAAGCAAAGG
>NC_049981.1:7216549-7226880 GCF_000003815.2 Branchiostoma floridae
TTTCTGTTTTTATTTTACTGTACTAGTAATTTGTTATCAATGTAACAAAGACTAAATATTCATTTGTCATTACATTTATAATAAGTGAATAGAACAAATTGCAAGTACAGCAGTACAATAAGGTTAGATAGCCAGGTAAGATATGCAAGGTAACAGTAACAGTAACTCAAGCAAGTGGATAGTAGATGTAATATGGCATCAATTTTTAAACATTTCTGGTATTCTAAAAGATTTCTAAATAACAATTACATAATTTATAACCTCATCACCCAAAACAAGTTTCTAAAACTTAAAAGAAGGATTATCATCTGTGGCAGGAAACATCTTAATAAGGTCACACCAATTTAATTTCTTGTTTCACGGAGCGACAGGCCGAAAAAATAAAAATAAAAATTGTAAGATGGTTGGGGTTAAGATAAGGGCTAATCCAAAACATAAAGAATAAAAAGTTTTAAGCTTGAAAAAATTACAAAAACACTATTACTGTACAGTAACAGTACCTGTTTGTTGAAAATTACGAAAGTAGTGTCAGTTTTTATGTTTGTCCCATTCTTCATGAATGAAAAATATAACTGCAATAATAATACACACATTTTAAGGAGCTTATAATATAAAGGCCAATTTGCTATACCAGAAAGTTGGTGACTGGTTTCATTAATGGTGAAACTTTTCTGAGTGGTAATTTTTTTTTCTTCTGATTTTCCAAAAAATAGAAGCGAGCGAATCCATGAACCAATCAATTAAATTGGTATGCCTTAATTGTTAATAGCAAAAAGAAATCCGTCTCACCATTTTCCCTCAGCGAGGTAATCGTGCAGCACACTCTTGTAGGCTGCACGAGCAACAAACATCTGCACAGACAGCAGGACTAGTAATGTGTTGATGGCCTCTAAATGTAGGAGGTAGGTGAAATTCCTATGGGCAGGAAAAACAAAGAGGTCAGTTGACTAAAAGTCATGTCTACAGGCAAGAAATACAAAATTATGAGTCTATGAAAATGAAGACATTTTAACTGCAGTCAAAACTGCACAAGACCACCACTCAGCTGCAGGGGACCAATAAAATCTGGTCTACTGTAAATGTATTTAAGTTCGCGGGGATTTAATTTCGCTAGAAAAGGACTTTTCGCGGTGGTTTTCGCGGTAGCGCCAGGCACTGTAGTCTCTTACTGCGATGGAAAAATGTTCGCGGTGGTTTCAAGTTTGTGTTGAAGCGGCCACCGTGAAAACCGCGAAAATCAAACCACCGCGAAAGTTTCTGCATTTACAGTATGTGGACAGGTGGTCACTATAGACAGGATTGTAAATGTTTGTAAAATGATGTATTAACATTGCAGTAATTTTCAAAGAAGTTGAGGGATACCAAACTATTGTGTCATTTTTTAAACAGAAATGCAATCCATTTTAACATGTGTCATAAAATTTCTTATAAATTTTAGGAACAGTTGCCAACATAACTTGCTATTAAGATGAAAATAGACAAAGGAAATTAAGAAATAATCATGACTCACAGGACAGGGATCTGTAACAGGAGTTGGATGATGGAAACTATCAATGTCTCTGCTAGGGGAGCACTGCTTTCACTGGAGTTACCTGGAGCTGGGAGGGGAAGTAACAACAAGAATTATAGCCATAACATGTCACATAAGGACTCACAGGAAGCTCGAAGATTCAGTATAAAATTAAGAAGCTGTTAGAATTACAATTTGATATAGTGTCACAAACATGCACATAAGCATACAGTACAACAGCTATGTTCAAGGTCCAAGGGTTCAAAACAGCTATAAATGACAACGACATCATTCAACATCAAAGAGATGACTTTACCATAAAATACATTATAACATTCCATAGTAAAAAGATCTCCAAGTATCTGATGCATTTATATTAGTAGTACAGTACAGGATATTTGTATTAAAACAGCCTGATACTTTAAAGTTATATAATGTTTGGCTTTTGCCATGCAGGGCTTTTGTGTGAAAAGTTACAGATAGAAGACAACAAGCCCTTAAATGCTACAGAGACATACTCAATGAAAGTCAAGAGATCTGCTCTTGTCACCTTTTTTCTGTGCTGCTGTGACAGTGAAGTGTTTCAGGACCTTTTCCTCTGACATGATCTCGATAAAATGTTTACACAAACATCTGATGATAAACAGGGCGTTGTACGACTGCCAAACAAACACGTTACTGTGGAAGGAAACAAGGCAGAAATTCAAAACATCTGTTTTAAAAGTTTCAATGTACTACAGTTTCATCACTTTCATGATCATGGTTTTCACAGCAATCATCATTATTGTAAAGAACATACCAGTAAATACATATATACTTATAAATACAAAATGTAGGGCGATGCTCCTATGTTTTATGCACGTATTAAAATTGAAATCATTAACAGTCAAATATCAACTTTTACAGTTGCAAAAGTGCTTTAGTCTCATGGCTTCCATATCATTGTGACTAACCTGAGCTCTAACTTACTTGTTAATTCGAGCAAAAGTGAAGTTGAAATGATGAAATACTAATTTTCAAGCACTTTCAATGTATCAAAACTTCATTTAAAACTTAAGCAAATGTAACATCTGAAAATACCCTTCGGACAGTATAAGAAGTGTAAACTGTTCCTTACTTCTCACACTGTGTAGACGTCTTGAGTTCTCCAGCTCTTCTGAGGAACACTCGGATCAGGGCACAGAAGTTCCCAGTCTGGGGATTGTTTTCCACTGTAACAATCACAGATGGCAGATTTTCACCCCTTCTACCGGACATAAAGATTTGCAGGAAGAGCCCATAGTCTGGTATCCAAACCTACTGTACTGTATTTTTTTAATGTACTTAAATGTTCATGGTTTTCACAGTGACAACTGTAACATGAACTGATCATTACCAATAACAAATAATTCACTGACTTTTTTATGCAC
Source organism: Branchiostoma floridae (assembly GCF_000003815.2). Taxonomy (NCBI): domain Eukaryota; kingdom Metazoa; phylum Chordata; class Leptocardii; order Amphioxiformes; family Branchiostomatidae; genus Branchiostoma; species Branchiostoma floridae. The sequence continues at coordinate 7,219,469 of NC_049981.1, forward strand.
ACCTGCTGCCATCGTGAGCATTTAGTTTTGAGAATAAGTTACATTTTCTCAGACCATGAAAGTTTGCTACCGAGAAGACAAAGTGAACTACAGTTTTATAGCTTCTGAGACTGAGTCTTTTTCTGTCCACTCCTCAAATATTTTGCATAGACAACAGAAGAGGCAAGTAATCCCCACAAAACAGCTTTATATAATATTTGGAGTCAGATGTGTGCAGGTTAAATGTGACAGGTTGTTCAGTGTAATATAACCAGCTGCTGCTATGCAGCATGCTGGTGAAGCTGGTATTTTATTCTGCAGGGCAGAAATGCCAGGCTATGTAGATACCAGGGCTCAAAATATTTTTGTCTGCGTACCTGCACAGGTGCAGGTAACATTGAAAACTACCTGCATCAGACAATTTTTACCTGCACCACTTTGAATTTAGGAAGTATGGATCATACTAAAATTGTTGAGGAACCATTGCTACCGGGTATATTTTCTTTTATACCTAATAGGCGTTAACAGTCAATGCAGCTAATAACAATTCACATGCACCTACATCATAGGACATTTATGTACAAAACACAGTACATTGTACATGGACCAGCGCACGTTAGGTGCAAGAAGACACCAGAAATACCTGCACAGCACCAATATTACCTAAGAAGCACTTACCTAGTGCTTTACATATAGGTTTTGTGGCATCCTCTAGCTGCCTGGCCTCGGGGGTACTGAGGGGGGTGGGGAGGGAGAAGGACAGCAGCTGGTTCCAGAACGGGTCGTTATCGGAGATCGGCTCCTTCCCCGCCAGTCTCAGCAGATAGTCGTTGTTGGCGAGCTCCGTCATGCTACTGCTACCAACCCCCATGGTGATCCTAGTATCAAGGTTAAAAAACAAAACAAAAAATGATTCTTTAAAGGTACATAGAAGGAATATTGTCATTAGGGGTACCGGTACAAAACCATTCTTTTTTTTCTTGGACCAGTCCAGAAAAATCGGACCTGTAAAAAATCGATAGAAATTGAACAGATTACATCGGCAGGTATTCACCTGTATTGTGGCTTACCAGCCCAAGAAAATAACAAGACCGAAGTAAAGGAGAGTTGATAGTCATTTTTACCAAGTTTCTACGGTCAAACTTGGTCGAAGTTAGTGTTGTTTACATGAAGATAGTATTTCAAAACGTCAGCTTAAGTCACTAAACAGAATCCTTAGAAGCAAAATGGATTATTCATTCAATTTATTGTTTAGTGTATCGTCCATTAACAAGTTTTCACAGACAGCCAGTAAGGTCCAGGTTCAGGTCCGGACCTGGACCTGATCTTCTGGACCGGGATTGTACCTGGATTGTACCTGGACTGTACCTGGGCCTAAATTTTCTGTACTGGTACCCACCCCTGATTGTCAAATGATTCTTATCCTGTCCATGTCGAATTCCATCTGTAATTGTCCTTGTCTCTGTCAGAAGGGCTAGCCCTTTGTGAGACTAATAGTCACAGGCTACTTGGGCAGCCCTGGCTGTGGGTGCTGAACAGCCAAACCAAGAAATAAAAAAAATCATAGAAGGCATTGTTGTACAAGATTCCCTGAGTCTCAGTAGAAGGTAGTTGTTGTTTCATTGATGAAGGTTGGACATCCAGGTAATGGGATACAAACTACTCAAACAACTGGATATGACTTTGGAAAATGTCAGACGGTATTTGCTTCCTTTCATCGGTGACCAGCACTTGAACCAAAAATATGAGTATGAATTGATATGAATTCACTGTTTGCTCCATCCTGCTACTTGTACTAGTACTTCTACCAACACCGGGTTGATTCTAGGGGCCAAACATGCTAAATGCCGACAGTCAAAGCACATTGTTTGTAAGCAGTAAATTTGGGAGAAGAATGCTTATTTTTTCAGGATACAGAGAAAAGATCACATACTGTGATCTCTATATGCATTTTCTTCATGTTATCGCAACTGTTTACTGAGTGAGAAACACATAGTAATTCATATTCCTAAGATTCTTTCTTAATTTCTTAAACCTTGCAAAACATATCACAGAATTTAGCTATCCAGCAGTGTGACAATTTGATAAAGAAATAGAAAAAAAAACATCTCGTGTTATGACATAAATAAAGATATTTATCATACCATAATGCATGGGAAGAATGGTTAGGCACACATCAAAGGTCAGAGTGAAACTTAACAGATTGTACATCAAGGGTTTCTGGGACCTTTCATTTTCATCAAAGCTCTTCAAAGTTCGGAAAAAAACTCAAGTTTATCATCATGACCAGTGTTAATTTGAAGTACAAACATACCATCTACATAACAAATAGAAGTCTCCTTTGGGTTGTAAAATTAAAGGCGTTCAATTTTTGAAAGTCTAAACCAAGACCAGAACCCCTTCTTTCTTTAAAAGATTGTATCTGGCAACGTTTGCACAACATTGTTTCACGGTGACACATGACACTGAAAGTGAACTATTTTTCCACTTGGAAAATTTTACCTCAAAATCAGACGACTACATTAAGTAAGACAGCCTATTTAAGTGAAATTTCACACTTCCTAGACCTATACATGTTCACAAGAGTACCTAGTCAAAGACTCACCTTAAAATTGCCTTTGTTTTCGTTAAAAATCGCTGAAAACCGAGAAAGGGACGATTTCCCAAGGCTTCAGACGGACATGTTCGATTTGACACGTCAAAATTGATTCACTTCCGGGTTGGGTCAAAGGTCAGGAATTCGCCAAATATCGCGAGATTTGGTTGCGAGACCTGCGCAGTCTCTCTGCGCAGTAGGAAATCTTCCATTTTTCTAGGAAAGAGACCGACAACGTGTTCCTAAATTTCTACTAGATTTTAGCCCACTATTAACTTGTTTCGGCTGCATTTAGTTATAGAATCAAGGTATGTTGTTCATTTATCTTGCAGGAACAGTTTGGGGGTATTTCAGGACGTTGTAGTCCGTTTTCTGACCAAAAAACTGCGTCGCACTTGCTCGAGTCGGCAAGGGAAATGAATGAAAGATGGCGGCAAATTTGACTTGTGATAAGAACGCCCCTTTGGAATGTCTTCACGTGCGCACTTGGGGTTTGGCGACTTGTTTAATGAGTAACAGGTTATACGTTATAAACGTTTGAAATGGTTAACTCTATCCTTTAGAGCTCATTTATGGCTCAATATTTTGAATAAGGTTCTGGCTCTGTTCTTGGCAACACCACTTTACTGGCACAAGTGAGCAACAAGAAGAAAATATTTATAATGACACAAATCTATCTTTCTTGGGAAAATATGGTGAAATGGTCGATATGTACTTAATTGTAACCATGTTTTGTATGCTTTTTGTTGTTTCTTGTTTTGGTTTCTTGTACAGCATAAATGGCATTGTCAAATTGTCTGCCCTAAAGTCATGTGACATAATGGCAGGCCCATAACCCTGGGTTTGATTACTTTTAAAGGCCACCGATTTTGTGCCCATAAGCCTTCTCACATTAGTCAGGTGTGCGACGACAGGAATTGTAGGTAATATGTCAAAGGGTAAGGCACACAAAAAGTAAACAGTCCATGTCTTGACCATTGTTTTATTTTGCATAACAATGTCCAGATGGGTTTACTTTTTGCATGCCTTACCCTTTGACATATCACCTAGAATTCCTGTCGCCGCACATGCGTCCTAACTAATGTGAGAAGGCTTATTGGGAAAGGCACTTAACATGACTTTCCTCAGTAGTCACTTTACTCAGATGGAGTAACTAACATAGCTTCGGTTAAGGCCATCCCTCGGATAGGACGTTAAGTGGAGGCCCTACATGTTTGAAGAAAGTCACACCCAGAGCATGTTAAATAACTTGCCAGTTGCCACACTATGGAAAAAAGTAGAGGTACTTCGGCTTCCCGGTGATTGGCTCAAAATCAACAGTCCTATGGTACCTGGGGTAATTGCTGTCATATTGACGTCACCTGAGTTAGTGACTTGAATGGCAGCCAGTCCGGACCTTTATGATTCCTTTATTGTAGGCTTCCCTCACTTCAGCCCGACTAGAGCTGTGTACCTAAACAAATTTTAGTACAGGTACAGGTACACGGGTTTAGGTACAGGTCCGGACCTAAATCTGTACCTGAACTGCTTGTTCAAATATTTGACAATCTTTGATGACGAAAAATGTGTATCAGTGTTTCCGCCAGAGGGGCGTCCACCCGTCCAATGACGGTCTCATTTCGTTTTGGACGGCTTGAACGCAACCAGAGGCCGTCCTCATAAAAAAATTGCGACCCACATTTTGCCGAGAAATCTGTACAAAGTCGATAAATGTAAACCGCAGTTTTGTGTTTTGTATTGAAGCTAGAGGCTTAGGGGACGCCGTCCACAGTCAGAAAGCCGCTCACTGTTTGTTTTGCTATTGTTATGGTTGTTGACAATGTGTGTCGGCGGCCTTTCGCATACGATAATCTCATTAAAACCCGTTTTTCAAGGTCTCAGTTACGCGAATTTGCCCTGTCACATTTCGAAAACTTGGCCGTAGGTCGATCTCGCTAGAAGTATAACACTACAAACTAAACTTTGTTATTGGGAGAAATAAGGCAACACACTAACTTTGTCTAAATTAACAACTTTAGTCTCTGTTTTCATCGTCAATCATCGTAAACAAAACAAAACACAATCGGAAACATGTGCCCACCGGCCCGGGTGCTCGGCACGGGAAATCCCCGACCTCGTTCAAGTTCGTTATCGGCAACACAGCGGAAAAATAAAGTGTTCACATAAGAGGTGCTGGACGTAAAAAACATCAAGTTCAACTTTGATTCCTTTTGATATGAGTTTTGAGCCCGCAAAATCTCCGAAAACGGCAGAAATTTTCGGGATAAATACGCTCAAAATGGCGCTCGAGATCTTGTTGTTTATCCTGGCCAATCACAGCGCTAGTTTCCCATGACGTCGCTAGCTTTCCCAGATCTCGCAAGAAGTCACCACGGGAGATTGCGGGATTTCGGCCGCCATTACGCACATTGCCGCCGATAGAGGATGTTTTTCGTCATTTCTGAACGCAAATTTCTCGATCTATGGAAGGTTTTAGATGATTTATAAGTATACCACAACATAAAATACAATATGTACAAATGTTATTTCTTTTTTGAAAGTCCAAGAACCGTTTCTGGAACTTTTTAAAAGTAGTAGTACCCGTTCGGTGCGGCATACCGGTACGCAGCACTAATCAAAACATCCTTGTTGTTACGGCACTGAACTTTGTCGGACGTTAGTTGTTTTTTTTTTCTTGCGACAGTTAACCGTTAACTTGAATTTTCGCGGTTTTACAATTGAATTGACTTTTCGTGGTTTTACAATTAAAATTAATTTTCACGGTTTTTTAATTAAATTTAATTTTCGCGGTTTTCGCGCCCCAAGGTGGACGGCCTCCCAGCTGAGGTCTGGCGGAAACACTGAAGTGTATTTGAACTGATATATACAGTGTTAAGTTGCACTAGACACAAACCTATTGCGTAGGATCTATAATTCCACACCACCAACATCACCAGTAGGGATTATTTTATGGAAACTAAGACGAAAATTGTCCCCATGTTGACAATGAATGGAAAAATTGTAGTATATTTTTTCTGAACGCTAACATGTATGCAAAATGTCTCTGCGAGTTTGGAATGTTTTTTTTTACCGGGACTACTTGCCTTAATTTGAAGTGAACTCTTCTGTCAGTCCCCTTGTGTAGTGCTATTAGTGACAGACGGGCAGTCCCTCTGTGCATGGCACATATGTTGTGGATCATAGGTACAGTACCAGTACACCAGGGTTCCGGTATTTTGTACCTGTACCTGTATTGATTGTAACGGTACAGTATTGGTACAGTGTACCGGTACACAACTCTAAGCCCGACCCACCTAATGATGATAATTCCCTTTCCTTATTAGGAGATGGCTCCATCCAAGACTCGTAAGAGAGCAGCAGACTCCACGACCGATGATGTCATCAAGACAAAGTCCAAGCGAGGACGACCCAGAGCCTCCGATGTCGCAGAGCCACAGGTGAAGAGGAAACTTGGTGAGTATAGCTTTACATCATCTCAAGGGAATGTATTGGAATACCTAAATACATTTATGTTGGTGGCAATCTCATGTTAGCGACAAAAGGGAGTGTTGTTTTGAGTTTGCAATAGCGCCATTCTGGTAGTCACATACAGTACATTAAACAGCCATTTGGAAACTGCAGTGTGTCGTAAATTGTAAAACAAAAAAACACTGATCAAGTATATTTTAATGTCATAGAATGCCATGGTCAATTCCATGTTCAAGAAGAAAATTGAAAAATGTTAATCTATTCGTCAATGTCTATGTCACAGGAGAGATGTCGATCCAGTAGAATCGTCGATTCTCCTAGGAGAGATCTCGATCGGAGCTGGTCCTAGGGCCAGCTCCGATCGGGGTCTCTCCTAGGAGAATCGACGATTCTACTAGTATAGATTGCGATCGGGGTCTCTCCTAGGGCCAACTCCGATCTAAACTCAAATGATGCTAAGATATTGGAAACAGACTGCGATCGGGATCTCTCCTAGGAAAATCGGCGATTCTACTAGGAGAGACCCCGATCGGAGTTGGCCCTAGGACCAGCTCCGATCCAAACTCAAATGATACTAAGATATAGGAAACAGCAATACTTTTTATGATAAACAATGATTCTATTTAGTATTAATGCAAACCTACTAACTCATTAACAACTACACACAAGCCTACTTGTGTCACTTCTACAATGTTCACTCAAGACAAATACAAGTCTGACTACTAGTAGTGTCAGTAGTGAAATGTACTCAATAGGTGTGAAATAGTGAGTATTATCTTAAAACTCTACTTAATCTTTTGACACCTGTTTGACGACTTTACAGTTGTTATTGTTCTTCCAGTTCTTCCAAAGCTGTGAAATTTGCATACTGACACATTTATCGCCCGTTGGTGCCTTTCACACAATATAAGATTTTTGCCACTACTGTATCAGAAATTACTTTATCAGAAAACATACTCATTTACCATGAAAATGATGCTATATACTATAGTCTACCTCGAGTAAAGTTGAAGAAGCGACCCTATTGTGGTAGTCTTGAGTGAACATTGTAGAAGTGACACAAGTAGGCTTGTGTGTAGTTGTTAATGAGTTAGTAGGTTTGCATCAATACTAAATAAAATCATTGTTTATCATAAAAAGTATTGCTGTTTCCTATATCTTAGTATCATTTGAGTTTGGGTCGGAGCTGGTCCTAGGGCCAACTCCGATCGGGGTCTCTCCTAGTAGAATTGCCGATTCTCCTAGGAGAGATCCTGATCGCAGTCTGTTTCCAATATCTTAGCATCATTTGAGTTTGGATCGGAGTTGGCCCTAGGAGAGACCCCGATCGCAATCTATACTAGTAGAATCGTTGATTCTCCTAGGAGAG
>NC_049981.1:7227003-7244677 GCF_000003815.2 Branchiostoma floridae
AAAACCATATCCAGTTGGCATGAGTAACTACTTTTTGGTGAAAAATCTATTGTTCGGCATAACAGCAACATTCCTGACCACTTAAATTTCATAATGGAGGCACCTTTTTTTTGGCCAAACTTTTTTTTTATTGTCACTCGCATAAGTTCCTGGGTTCCCAGAGGATGTCATCCATGAAATCAAATCAACATTACCTTACCAACTTGACAAACTATTGACAGATCAGCCCTTTGAGTTTGAGTTCATCCTAACTCCTTTCTGTTTCAGAAGTCCAGCCGTCCTGTCGTACAGTTGAAGGGGTTGTCCTGACCCTGGGCCAGGGGGACACGGGTCAGCTGGGTCTAGGGGAGGACGTCATGGAGAGGAAAAAGCCTGGGCTGGTGGCTATCCAGGACAAAGTCATTGATGTGTGTGCTGGGGGCATGCACACTGTAGCACTCACTGTCAAAGGAGAGGTAAGTCTTCAAAAAATTTCCAACCTTTCTTTACCTTGAAAATAACTTTCTCTTCAACCTTGGCCGCATTTCTTGAGTTCAAGAGAGTTTGTATGTTTGTTTGTTTGTTTTATTAGGATCATCAAAAGAATAACCTATGTCATAGAGTCATAGATGGGTTTTGGTTATTTTTCATAGCATTTTCTTTTTGATAGATTTTGCCTTCCCCGCAACCAAATGCTGCATATTCCAGCACCCATTTACGTTTCTATAGACCTGGGATTCACTGCTTTGTGCTTTAGCTACAGCAGGGGCTAGTTCACTGATACTGGTGTGTGTGTTCAGTGCTAAGGCCTAGGAAAAAATGTTGTGTTTCCTGTTTCCCTACCTACCCTAGAAAAACCTGCCGAATCTAGACTTTCTTGGGTGGGCAGTCAGTGGAATCACAATATTAGTTTCCTAATAAAATTTTTATTCAGCCTGTTTCCTATTGAAGTAAAAACACTGCTTGTCCTATCTAATGAAGGATAAATGTATGTATTATGCACAACATTCAAGAAAAGACACCTATTGTCCTCATGCATTTCAGTTTAACTTTGTCCAAATTTATTGTAATATGTCATGCTACAGTTTTGGTCAGCCAAAAAAAATGACAAGAAAAAAAGATAATCCCTATCCACCAACCCTAATTTTTCCAGGACTGAAACAGGAAACACAACATTTTTTTCTTATGCCTAATTGTGTCTTGTTTTCAGGTATGGTCCTGGGGTTGTAATGACGAGGGAGCGTTGGGAAGAGACACGTCAGAGATAGGCACTGAGACCGTCCCAGGGAAGGTGGAACTTGGCGCCAAGATAGCACAGCTGGGCGCTGGAGACTCCCACACCATCGCACTCACCACAGATGGCAGGGTATGGTGCTGGGGAACATTCAGGGTCAGTTGTACTGTTGTTTACTCATTTCTGCTGTTGGCTTGTTTGTGTTTGCATGATTTCCATTTTTGTTTGATGCATGCAGCATTTGACGTCGATTCTCAGTGCAGCTTACTTTTTGTGAGACTAGAAGAAGGGTCACAGAGTATTGACAGATGCCAATATTTTGCAACAAAATAGTGATCATGTTATACATCTTGTGTAGTGAACAATTATTATAATTTCTTAAAATCAGAAAATTAATGAAAATGAAGCCAATAAGAAATGCATTTCTCTTGCCATTGTATATTTTATGACATAATGATGTCATGATATTCATTTCTTATAGATGAAACATACACATTCATGTAAGGCCATCCATTTTGGGGATCCCAGAGGATATCATCTGTATAATCAAATCAATGTGGCCAAAACATTGAAAAACTGTAATTTTTCTCCCAACAGGACAACAATGGTCAGTTTGGCTTGACCAGTGACGGTAAGGCCCAGCCCAGACCAGTAGAGATCCCCCTCCCTACACCAGTACTGAAGATCTCCAGTGGTGTGAGCCATGTGGCCTGTCTAACACATAAATGTAACTGTAATATTTCTCCCAACAGGACAACAATGGTCAGTTTGGCTTGACCAGTGATGGTAAGGTCCAGCCCAGACCAGTAGAAATCCCCCTCCCAGCACGAGTACTGAAGATCTCCAGCGGTGTGAGCCATGTGGCCTGTCTAACACATAAATGTAACTGTAATATTTCTCCCAACAGGACAACAATGGTCAGTTTGGCTTGACCAGTGACGGTAAGGTCCAGCCCAGACCAGTAGAAATCCCCCTCCCAGCACGAGTACTGAAGATCTCCAGTGGTTTGAGCCATGTGGCCTGACTAACACATAAATGTAACTTTTCTTCCAACAGGACAACAATGGTCAGTTTGGCTTGACCAGTGACGGTAAGGTCCAGCCCAGACCAGTAGAGATCCCCCTCCCAGCACGAGTACTGAAGATCTCCAGTGGTGTGAGCCATGTGGCCTGTCTGACAGAGGATGGAGACCTCTATACCTTCGGCTGCGGAGAGCAGGGTCAGCTGGGGAGAATAGCCGAGTGTTTTACGGTCCGAGGGGGCCGCAAGGGACTCAGTGAGTACTACAATATGTGTGCCTCAGTTACTGCTTAGATTTGTATACAAACCAGCACTGTCTCCAGGCCCTGTCTATCTGTTCTGGGATGAAAAATTGCTTGTTGGGACAGACAAAAATTTCACCACATCTGTCAAAAAAATCTGAACTTGGTGACGTAAAACTGATGAAAATGCCTTACCCTCTGTTCGTTTGGAGGTCAATGCGAGCAGTGGAAAGGAAAAAAAGCTACGGAAAAAGCATCATGATTCGTCCTCTGTCTGAAGTTGGCCACTTTCAACCTATAGGAAGTATCCAGTTTGTCCAAACCGAAATACCAACAGCTTAACTGACCTTCATACAGTGGGGATGTGTGGCATAACTACAGTGTGTTTGGCCCAGGACCCAGAGGTCCTGGGTTCAAATCCTGTCATGCTGCCGATCTTGTGCCGTTGGGGAAGGCACTTTACACGACTTTCCTCACTCCACCAAGAAGTAAAAATCGTTACCTGACTTCAGTTCAGGAGGTAAAAGGCAGTTGAAGGAGAGGGTTGGGCTCTGCCTCTGAATACAGTGCCCTGGGCTCTTAAAAAAGGTTACCGGACTAGCTTAACAATTAACTGTGATATTATCAGGGCCCAAAATACCACCTGCATTTGCTGGTTAGTGCAGGTAAAATTGGAGCTGTGCAGGTATTTCTAGTGTCTACCTGCACCTAACCTGCACTGGTCCATGTACTGGGTTTTATACATAAATGTCATATGATGTAGGTATATATAGAAAGTAGAAAAGAACAAAATAGCAATGGTTCCTGAGCGTTTCTTGTGTGATCCATACTTCCTGAATTCAGAGTGGTGCAGGTAAAATTTGTCTTGTGCAGGTAATTTTCAATGTTACCTGCACCAGTGGAGGTATGCAGAAAAAAGTATTTCAAGCCCTGATTTATGTTGCAATTTTAAACCTTGACATACACAAAATAAAGCGCTTACCAACAAGCTTTTGATCAGTCTTCTGATCCTCATCAAGTTAAAATGCCCCAAAGCCTATGTCACACATCCAGACTGGATGTAAAGTTTATAATTGTAACATAATGTTGATTACCTTCACAGATGAACTTACATTCAAATTTAACTGTTATTTTGCAGGCCTCCTCGTTGACCCTGCCCTGGTCAGGATGAAGGGTAAGAGGGGCTCCGGGAAGAGCCACATGAAGTTTGCCGATGTCTTCTGTGGGAGCCATAACACGTTTGCCATCTCAGACGACCAGGAAGACGTGTACGCTTTCGGACTGAACAATTACTACCAAATGGGTAAGGCATTTATCATTATTATTATTATTATATTATCTTTTTGAAAAGGGTAGTATTGTCTCTTTGTTTGTCTTGGTATGTGTGCAATTTTGCAACCGTTGGCCAGGGTCCAAGTTTGTCCCCATGCTGTAATTTGAGACTAACAGGATGCAAAGGTTGAGCTAGCCTGTGTCCACACCAGGGTTGTAGCCAGCCAGAAATCATTTTCAGTCCCCTCGATTTTGAATGGCTTTGGTGCAGCATTCCTAGGGGTTTCCGGGGGCATGTGCCCAAGGAACATTTTGAAATCTAGACCCTCTGAAATGCTATTTCCTCCATTTTGAGGGTTAGATTTTGCCCACAGTGGACGGCATGGGGGAAAATATTTTCCGTCCCCAGCTGCAAAATTCCTTCAAAGGACAGAAGGACGGGTGCTGGCTACAACCCTGGTCCACACTCCAGCGTGGAGGCTGGCAAGAAGTGAACGTTGGCACATGGCAAAGAGTGTGAAACGGACATGGTTGTGTTCTGTTTTTGCAAGAAATTTATAAGAACTCTCAATATCTCACAGATGTATCAGGTCTAGGATTTCTACATTTGCATGGTTATTTGAAAATCAATCTTAGTGACATAATTTATTGACATTTCTGGTTCAGGATTGGAAGGTGATACAGCGAGGTATGTGCCTGAACATGTGGAGTCACTCTCAGGAAAGAGATGGACTCAGATCGAGGCAGGGCAGCATCACACCGTGGCCTTGTCAGAAGACGGTAAGCCTAGTTTTCTTAATTTTTTTTTCTAGAAAAAAATTGAAATGGGTAAGCATGATGGAGTGTGATGGAGTAGAGCGACCAAGCAGGGGGATGGGTTTGAAGGGTCAATCCCGGCTGTGTCGTTCACCTGACATGCGCGCTACTGGAAAGGGTTGCAGTTCTTACAACGGGACGTTAAGCTGTGGTCTACTGTCAATTGTGCTTTCGTAAGAAAGCAAGGGGAAAAATCCCTGACACAATGAACAAACAAAAAAACTGTACATAGCGTTTGCAGGGCTCGAAATTCATTTTTGGGATTAGGTGCACTGGTGCACCCAGCTTAAAAAATTGGGTGCACCAAAAATTTTTGGGGTGCACCACTTAAATTTAAGTAGAATGTAAAAAAAAACTAATAAGAAAACTTAGTTACAAGCTATCAAATTCTTAAACAAATAACATGACAGACATTTTCATTATCTTTCTAACACTTGGATGTCAAGAATATTATGTATACTCTACAAGCACGACGTCTTGACCTGATCAAAAACTTTGCTAACTCTCTCAGCCAGTCTGAACATTTCTTGCACTTACTGCCACCAGCCAGAGGTCAGATCAGTGGCAGACTGACAAGATCATCCCACAAACTGAACACTACTCGCTGTAGAACTGAACGCTATCGCAACAGCGCTGTACCCTTCATGGTCCGCCTTTTGAACGAGTAATTGTCACCTCAGTGTTTTTGTACCAAATAGCATTATGTATTTTGAATAACTATATACTGATATTACTGTGTTAAGTAAATTCTATCTTAAATGTTTTGGTAATGACACTTCATTTTATCCCAATACTGTTTTAATTTGTCGGTCTGAAATGCCTTTTAAGAACTATGTTATTGCCTCGATTTTAACCACTTTGATGTTAACGGTTTGTAATGACAAGTCGCAATTCAGCCAAGTGGCTGCAATGTCATTGTCAATTTGTTGAACTTCGAAATAAACCAGTCATACATATATACTAGTATGCACTTGATATCTTTCCATACATATACCAAAGAAAATATTTGAAAAAAATTGGGTGCACACTGAAAAAAATTGGGTGCACAGTTCCAATTTTGGGTATGATGTGCACCCAGTATTTCGAGCCCTGGTTTGTCTTCTCTGTCATGACCAGTTGAAAAATAGCTCTTCAGTGAGCTAAACTGGATTGACATACGTTTCTCGATTGTGTTTCAGGTGAAGTTTATGTCATGGGTAGAGGAGAGTATGGCAGACTGGGTCTGGGTGAAGACATGGATAAGGAAGTCACCAAACCTACACAGCTCACAGACCTCAGGAACATCTGTGGTGTGGCTACTGGCTCATCGGTGTCATTCGCTGTCAACAAAAATGGTAAAGGTTTTTCACAGCTTCACACTGAAATAGGCTTACAAGGCTTTCTGTAGTTTTATTTGGTAAAATATTCTATGGAATGGTAATACCTGTTACGTGTCTTGTTGCAGCTTGCTGCTTGATATAACAGTGCTTATGCTAGGCCCTACAGGACAGAGGCTGCAGAGCAAGTGATGACCAGCCAAAAATCCATGTAGATTATTGATAATGAATAGTGATAGTGAGATTATGAGGTTCTCTGAAAGACCAGAAAGAGATCTGTCAAATTTTTTACCGTCCGACTCAAATTGTTGGTTTTTCAATTGGCTTGATGTTCCTACTTCTCTACATTTCTTGTAATTCTGTGCAACAGCAAGATTTAGTGTTCTTTGTGCACAGCTGCTGTTTATCTAAGTTTGACTCATTCTTTGAAAAAGTACAGTCAAACCTATGTCACCACCTCTGCATAAGGCTCAGCTGGCAGATTTGAATGCTTTTTGGCGGTCCTATAGATAAATTCTTTCCCTGATAAAATATGAAGAATCCTGTCATCCTGTCCTCATAAACCAGATTTTATAAGTCTTAGTGATTTTCTTGGGCCGCTTTGACTGATTAAATTCTGATAAATGTTTTTGTTTGTTTGTTTGTTTATTCCAGGTGAGGCGTACTCCTGGGGCATGGGCACCAACCTGCAGCTGGGGCTAAGCGATGACGATGACGTCTGGGTGCCAACAAAAATGTCGGGGAAACAGCTGGAGACCAGAGACGTTGTCCTTGTGTCTGGGGGAGGACAGCACACCGTCATGCTGGCCAGAGACAAAGACAACAACACAGCTGCCTAGCTGTGCAATGTTTCGTCATTTATAGCTGACACAATCACAGTTTAAACATGCTCTCCCACTCAAAATTATACCAAGTCTGAATTTACAACCTTCTTCGGAATGAATTTTGTAAAACCTGTGACTGTCTTCAGGAAGACTGATCAAACTCTTGTCACATGACTTGATGGACATGTGACTGCAGGAATTGGTCAAAGGTGAATTGATGCCTTTGAAAGCTAGTTCATGGTTGTAAGTGCACATGTACAGTGTGCTACATTGTAAGTAATGCCCTTGGCAATACATACATTTAAGAAATTGCTTTGGGTCCTCATTTTTTATATATTTCCCAAAATGTACCATACTGCACATGAGCACTCCAAACAGTGCACAAGCTTTTTGTCCCAGTCACATTTCTTTTAAGTTTTGGGTCATTTTTTGAGTCTAGATTATTTTTTGTTGGATATCATGTTTAAACTGTCATCAAAACACTACAGCCAAGCTGGTCTCCAAGGCTGTGTATTTTTAATCTTATCCTGTCCTGTTTTGATATGCCATATAGGACATCTTTGTATAAATGGTTAAAGTCTTAATTAGCTTCATGAAGTAATGTACATTATAGTTGTGTATGGCATTGTATGTATGTATGTCAATAGCGAGAAAGTATAGGTGCGATTGTCGTAGATTTACATTTGTTTGAAATGGCCACTAGCTGCCGTTGTATGAATGGTTGAGAGGAAACAGCCCAGAATTATAGAAAGAATCGTATGTGAGCTACTTTGGCACTAGTAAAAGTAAGTCTTTTAACATTATTGTCATCTGCTGCACTAAAAAAACTTGATGCAAGTGTGCCTTCAAATGATCAGTAAAAAACACAACATGCTGCTCTTGAATATTTGTAAATGTCTTAAGGATTGACTTCTGGCAGATTTTATCATAACACCACTCAAGACTGCCAGTGTCTGTCTAAGAAATGGAAAGACGCCTTCTTTATTTTATTTCATCCATTATTTACGTAACTGTTGGAGCAAACATTACTGGAAACTGATACGTATTCCAACTTTACTCGGATTCTCATTTCTTTCATTGTTTATTCACCTTTTAGGGCATGAAAGTGGCAAAGATATTCTTTGTCTGATTAAGCATTGACAAGTAAATTAATTAACCATATTAGACCCAGCTATTCTGTAAATGTTATTCGTGATATTTGTTAACTTTTCTGCCTCCGTACTTGTACAGAAGAGTTTGTGTGAAAGAGCAATACATGTGCTTAAATATATTGAAAATACTCAAAACTTCTCGGTTGTTTTATTTTGTGTATTTAACTTCACTACCATTTTGATCATTATTTTGTCACTGAAATAAATTGATTTCAACAAAAGGGATCTCTTGAAAGAAACGAAAGGACTACCTCAGGTATACATAACCTAGGCTTTCACCTCACCTCACCGGTCCCATAGCCTCACCGGCCTTTACATGCTATCAAAAGGTCTAGATACTAGTTACCGTAACTAAGGCACAATATGCTAACAAAAGATCTAGTATCAAATATATAACGTAGGGTTTAAGCTACCAGATGTCTATATGCTAGAAATTATATGCTATCAGAAGTCTATATACGAAAACGCATATATTAAGCTAGCTTTTTGATGCTAACGATATTTCTAGATACTAGTAATTAGGACGATTATAGGAAATAGGAGAGAATTAGGTTGGTGTTTGTTCATACATGTACTTGTATCTATGATAATGAAATACTGTAAATGCAGAAATGTTCACCGCAAACTTAAAACCACCGCAAGCATTTTTCTATTATGGTATTAGACTGCAGTCTATGGTGTTACTGCAAACTTAAATCCACCGTGAAAAGTCCTTTTCCCCACTACCACGAAATTAGATCCCCGCGAATTTAAATGCATTTACGGTATGAGCATGCTGACATTGTGGTGAGATACCACCTGCACCCAGACAGTACGCCTTAATCGTAGGTGGTTTGAAGTTTCATCGCATGGTAATCGCGGGCAATCATGGGCTTGTATTTATCGGAGCCATCCAGACACTTGAGCTTCACGTCGCAGTCGGCCTTGGCGAAGAAGGCGATGGAGCGGCGTCTCTGCCCCCGGCCTTCCGCCGTCGCTGGGATGTTCACCCGGTGTTTCTGTAGACGATTACAAAACAAAGGTCCGTTAGAATGATTTTATTCTCATTTTCTTTGACACAGCCAGTAACACGCCAGGTTTGTACTGAAGAGCACAAGTTGCTACTTATCCAAACAGATTTATTTGAGCAACTCACACCGAGAAGGATCCCTTCCATGATCGGATACATGAAGTGTATTTTCATGTGCTCGAGGTTTCGCTCCCCTCAAACACGGGATCTCCGTTTAACATAATGTTTTATTGCAAATTCATACCCATGGGGCTAATTGCAAGAGAAGAGAGACTAAATACATGAAATGAATTAATGTGGTCTGAGTACAACCATGTAGATAAACTAAATTCTAACATACAAAGATTAAGTGGATGAACATGTACATACGATACAGAATAGGGTACTAAGTCTACGTAACTATTACGGGGTTTGACTTCGTCTTTGAAGACAGTGGGAAATGAAATGTCCGGATCCCATGTATTCTATAATAGATTGATTCGGTGATCTTAGTTTGCCTCCATAGCAGGCTTTCTGTGGACTTTTCTTAGCTCATAATACACTTTTGCTGGCCATTTCTATTTGTACTCGGTCGCTGATTGCTGGCGTTTTCTGATTGCCGGCCGGCCTCCGAATGTTTAAAAAAAGGCCCCAGAAAGCCTGCTATGGAGGCTAGATCTTAGTAGGAAGAGGCGTGGCGTTTTTAACAATTAACGTCCTATCCAAGGGATGTGTGAAGTAAGGAAAGTCGTGTAAAGTGCAATTCCCAAGGGCACAAGGTCGGCGGCATATCATTATGGATTTGAACCCAGGACCTTTAGCCTCCATAGCAGGCTCTCTATGGCCTTTTTTGGCACTTTTGCTGGCCATTTCTTTTTGTACTAGGTCGCTGATTGCTGGCCTCTCTGATAGCCGGCCATTTTAGAATTCTAAAATGGCCGGCTATCAGAGAGGCCAGCAATCAGCTATGGAGGCTAGGACCTTTGGGTTACGGGCCAAACACCCTGCCGTTGTGCCACACGACCCTGCGATGAATGAAGTTGACTTACAGTGGACACCAGCTTGTCGGCCGTCCACCACTGTAACATGTCGCCGATGTTGATCACCACAGTGCCCGGGATGGGTGGGGCTAGGACATAATTGTCGCCCTCAGTGCAAACCTTTCAAACATAGAAATGAAAATTAATTTTGTTCATGGGTTTACAACAGGCATTATATAAAGCTGTCCACATGGAAATTCTATTCGGTATCCATTCTTAATCTAGCTTCAGTCCGCTACATAAGCATCCTCCTACGCACGGTCCCCAACCGGCTAATCGCCTATGTGGGGACCCTGCTATCTGAAGGGCCACTCCCGGTTACTGTGAGCGTCGCAACAACCCAGCTGTCAGCCAATCAGAGAATAGGCCTTTCTTGGGCTTTCTGTTTACGAAAGCCATCTCACAAAAGCCACTGGGAAGCTATCAGACAATCCTGTTACGTATTACATAGCTCCATCCTCCTACGCCGAATCTCCAACGGCTGACTGCCCATATAAGGGTAAGCTCATTAATATTTATAAGCAGGGCGGTCAGTAACTGATCTGAGTGCGCTAGACAGCAGAGGTGACCACAAGGAGTTTTGACACGACTGTGGTCCCTCGGCGTAGATGAATGCTACATAAGTCACTTTCCTTCAAGCTTGCGTTATCTGTTCCCCTCCCTCTGCGTAGGAGAAAAAAGAAGAAGAAAAAACAGAATGGAGAAAGTTCTGTCTAACAGTTCGTCCATATGAAAAATTCTATTCGGTAGCCTGTGGTCCATTCTTATTCAATCTTGCGTTGAAGCGGTCTACATTGAGCGAGATTTAATCAGGCTAACCTCCAGCCCAGGTCTGTCCTGGAACAGCAGGGTGACGCAGCCTATGTCTGTGTGCTCCGCACACCGGAGCTGGTTCTCCTTGACAACTTCCGGTGTTGGCGGGTAATGCGTGCACCTCAGGCTGGTTCCGTTGGGGCCTGTCCCCATGTGCTTGAACATGTCCAAGAATCCGGCAACCTGTTGTAACATTCCGTGTGTTTAGTACAACAATGTTGTATTCATTATGGAAATTGCTAAACTTTCTTTCCAACACGAATTGATATACTTACCCTAAATTTTCGGTCAACTCTGTCGACCTTGTTCACAGAATGACCCTATCTCCAGCAGTGACGTCAGGAATACGCCACTTTTGCAGGAGGGAGTCATAAGTATCAGACAGTCTATGTCGCCCCCCGTCTCTGTTGAGTGTGGGCCGATGGGCTCTAATTTACACTGCCTCCTTCACTCCTCGCGCGAAGAAATCCTGTTCTGAGTCTAGGATTTTGACTTTGTCCAACGAAATGGAATGTCCCGGAGACTCTATGTGTATATGTTGCGCCACCTCAGACGATTTGACCATTTCGTTGGACAAAGTCAAAATCCTAGACTCAGAACAGGATGTCTTCGCGCGAGGGGGCCTATATCAATTCGTGTTGGAAAGAAAGTTTAGCAATTTCCATAATGTATTCTACCAACACAGATGAACTTTCATGCTAAAATAATGTTGTATTCACTATATCCTACTTCATACATCTAATACCCCTGTCACATTATCCACGATTCTCGGGCGTGTCGATGGAAGGTCGGCCAATTTTAAAATCGACAGAGGGTTGCGGGTATTTTTCACCTGAAAACCGTCCCTGTCACATATAAGCCATACTTTGCACCTTGTGCAATTGTTGTGCAATAAAGTTATTATTATCATTATAAGCGAGGCTCGGTCTATTGTCGCAGACACGATCGATTTTCGCCAAATGTGACAGGGATATTTAGACAAGTAATTGTCTATGATGCATATAATTTCTTTAACATTTTCACAATCACAAAAAAACGATGAGAAGTTGATGAATCCAACTAGAAGATTGTAATTCTTGTGCTAGCTTGACAAAATTAATGAGCGATTATTCTCATCAATTATTCAATTGTAATCTTCTGCATAATTAGTTTTACATTTTGTACATCACTAGTGTCACTTCTACAAGTACACTCAATGTTACTACACGATATATTTATTTCGACACGAGAAAAATTCTCTTTTTTTCAAAATAAGGCGAAAATTAACGAGCGCGATGAAGTCATCTATAAATCTTATATTAGTTGCTGTGGCCTAAAATGTGTTCGTCACGTACCTCGATCCCTTGGCCTCTGGCGACCAGCTCCAGGACCCTGAAAGTGAGACTTTTACACGCGGCGTAGAAGTTCAGACATGTTTCTTCAAACTCCGGGACTTCGTACGGCCAAGACTGGTAAAAGGTATTTTTTTAAATGTGGTCATGTTATTAAATACAATATGAACAGGCTACATACGTTGGAGGACGGCGACGTTGAGTTTTTCTGGATCCTTGAACTGAGGATCTTCATCAAAATTCCTTGCTTATACATTTTGCATATCTACTCCCATTGATAAACCTCTTACTTCAATTAGCTATTGAAAAACGATTACCCTAATTAATTATGTCCGAAGCCAATAGGTCATATATATCATAATATATGTCAATATAAATGAATCAAATTAATGAAGAAAATCAACGAGAATCAAGCATTGTACATGACTGAAGGTGCCTTTGATAATCCATAAATTAGTTAAGTTTTCTTTTGTTGTAATGGTACTACTGCGTGCCATAGGACAGGAGGGGGGGGGGTGCTCTTTCTAACCTTCACCTTAGTCGTGTGAGAAGGTAGCTGTACAAGAGCTCCCAATAGGCCTGCTGGGGATTCGAACTCAGAACCTTCGGATTCTAAGTCATCAACCCTAAACAAAGACCACATTAACCACATTTCCACCATATCGTTAATACATGAAGACTAGTGTTTTGACTTGCTTATTGTTACGGTTACATTTCCAAACCGGGGCCCGATCGGGATGTTTGCGGGAACGAAAAATAAATAAAGTCTATCAAGGACTATACACAAATTATGCTGATGACAATTTTTTTTTTTACGTTCTGTGTGTTCTGTTGTCTTTTATATGATAGTTTTCGCTCCGAAAAGCTGCCCGACCGGGCCCCGGTTTGGAAATGTGACCGTAATAATTACCCCGTACGGCCAATACCCCGTACGGCTGACTATAAAAAAAGACTGAGAGAAAAAAGAGCCGTAGCACAATCAACAATTAAAAAGGCATTGCACCTCGTCTCTACCCTGGGAGCTAGACAGGACCGGGTACCTAGCGAGTTTTGTTCGGGGACCCAAGGCAGTCAGCCCGCAGATCTCACATTAGTGCTCCGGAGGAGTTCAATCGCTACCCTGGAGAAGGGCAGATGGACCTAATCGGGCTTAAACTCCCCGCGGCCGGGTGCTAATAAGAAATAAGCGGGCCTGACTGTCTTGGGCCACCGAATAAACTGTCCTAGCTGCCCGATCCCGGCTGGCTCCCAGGGTACTCGTCTCAAGCGGTGCTTTCGACGTTCGCTCGCTCGTGTAGAGTCGGAAGGATACTAACCTCATCTTCAATGAGTGGGATCTTGATGCCGAAGTACTCCTTCAGGTCAGCCGGCCGGTCCGACCCTGACAGTCCACCCACGCTAACCCGACAGACAGAGATTGACATTATGAATGAACGAACTTTTTTTTGTGCTCCATAATCTTATGTGTGGTGACCGCGTGGCGCAACGATAGCATGTTCGGATTTGCACCGAGAGGTTGCGGGTTCGAATCCGCCTGCCGTGCCACCGATCTTGTGCCCTTAGGAAAGGCACTTTACACGACTTTCCTCACTTTACTCAGGTGAAAATGAGTACCTAGTTTCGGCTAGGGCCGTCCCTCGGATAGGACGTTAAATGGAGGTCCCGTGTATGGGGACAGTCACACCCCATGCACGTTAAAGAACCTCCACACGTGCGATGGTGCGGTGTGAGATGGAGCAAACCATTCTGTCTGGAGTTGGTGATTCACTACAAATCACACGGACGGAAGCCTGGCGGACCTTCGTGTCGTATCAGCCACACGGTGATTTACATCATTCACCATGCCCTGTAGAGGAGATAGGCGCCGCCAGGGGACTAAAAGCCTGTTGAGTCCGCATAACATGTTGTGCTGCCCCTACGGCTGATTAAAAGGCTATGGGACGAACGAACGAACGAACGAACGAATCTTATGTGGCACAACCCATGGCAACAGCCACTACTAAACAAGAATACAAGACTACAAAATATTATTGATAAACTTGTATGAGTTACACTATATTACATGGTGATTTGATCTCGTCGCTTTTTGAACGAAATACAAAAAGCCATGTAGAGACGAATATATACGATTTGGACATGATAACATTACATGGAAAATATAAGATGAGGGGGGGGGGGGGCAGAGTTTGTATTAGCTGAATTTCAAGGTTGAATTTCCACAAGGGTCTGGTGTGGCTGCCATTCGGCACTAACTTATGTGACCTAAATACGACAGCAATGGTCCCATTTGCGGCCATAAGTTTGTTCTGTATACTCACAACGGGAAGGACCCCTACTCTTTTCGGTAATGGGGCGGGTTCTTGAGGAATGGCTCTCCTTAGTCCGTGACAAAGCACCTGTCCTATCCGAGGGACGGCCCTAACCGAAGCAAGCTAATTTTCATCTGAGTGAAGTGAGGAAAGTCGTGTAAAGTGCATTTTGCAAGGTCGCGCATCAACGGATTTTAACCCAGAACCTCTGGGTTATGAATCGAACACCCTGACGATTGCGCCACACAGCCCCACTTTTGCATCATATGATGATGTTCGTCCATCGGGAGTCGATGAGGACCTTGACTTCAGGAGTGTAGTTCAGCATCATATAGCTTGTGAGGTATGGTCGGACAACAAGTGACAGGTCACAGCGAACATTTGGGATCGACTAAAGACTGAAGTAGCCGAATTTCTATCCTGGGAAAACGCAGACCCCTACGAGGCACGCAAAGTTTACCGATCCCTACAACACGCGCGCACGGAACACCCGCCGCCTAACACCCGCCGGCCCACGAACCAGCTGGCCCCAACTATCACTTGCGATAGTTGGGGACCGGCGTAAGTGGGGCCAGCTGGTAGTGGGGCGGGTGCATAGAGGCGGGAGGGCGCGCGTTAGGCAGGGGATCGGTAACTCTTATATGCGAAGCTTCTCGAGCTGGTTTCCCAGGGTACCGAATTTCAGACTTAATAGACAAGTCACATATAATTTGTGAGACATGGTCAGACAACCAGTGACCTGGCCCAGTGAAAGGTCATCAACCCTGAGGCTATTGACAGGATGGTCCTGTCAACAATGAAAAAGATTGCAGTATTGACGTCAACAGTGGGAAACAATTAGCACTGTTGACACCTATCAATCCTGTCAACAGTGCATTTTCTGACTACTGTTGATCATCATGTCAACAGTGCTAATTTTTCCACTGTTGACAGGATCATCCCATCAACAGTGCAGATTTGATAGGATGCCTGTTAAGTAGTGTGTCATACCTCCTTTCTACTAGGACGGCGCTTTCGCCGAGCTCTCTTTGCGACCTAACATTTGACAGAACCCTCAATGAATTGTATGCAAAAAATACGGACCTTTTTACGATTTGTGTGTTTTGTTGTCTTTTCAGTCACGCTTTTACATCTTGTTTGATATGTCCGGTATTAAATCGACGGTTACACACATCTGTTTTAGGTCGCAGTGAGAGCGCAGCGCGATCGCCGTCTGGTGGAAAGGGAGTATCAAGAATTCAAAACATTCAATTACGCCGGGTTCACACACGCGTATATTCAAGACCGTATGAGGTCCGTATGGAAATCTTATCCTCTACCAGGTTCAACAGGTTACTGGAGAAATAGAAGGAATTGGACAAATATAGACACATGATACGCCAGAGGTTTAGCTGTCGCGAGGAGTATGGTTTGGAACCAAGTAACTCCTTTGGCATCTCATCTATCTATATTTGTCTTGTCCAGTTTATCTTTTTGTATTATTACAACATATGTGGTAGCTTCTTTCTTATTTATGATTTCATTGATCATACATCTGGTTTAAGTATAGAGGAGGAGGGCTCAGCATAAACTGTGAAGGTTTTTCCCTCCTCCTGCACCTGTTTTATGTTCTATTCTTTTCTGTATTTATTATCATTTTGTTGTGCAAATAAGTAAACAAGCAAACAAGCAAACAAACAATTCCGATTATTTTTTTCGACGACCTGAGAAGCCTGCTAGAGGCTAAGACGTCCATACGGATCTCATACGGATTTTCACGATATACGCACGTGTGAACCCATCTTTACAAATCTGACGTACCTCTCTCTTTCCACGCACCCCCAGCCCTGACGCTCCCGGTTCTTGTCGTTGGCTCGAGCGTACTTCTCTTTGATCTCAGCGGGCAGGGCGTAAAACCTGTCGGTTACATCATACATCGCGTCCACCTGCAGGGACAGGAAAGTTAATAGAATTTGTCATCAATCAGTGACTAGTTTTGACAGGTAAACACACGTACCTCCAGATTTTCGATGGCTATCAGTCCATCATGTTCACGGAGTGGCCTAGTTCTCGCGAGAGTTGCGAGGACTAGGTCGAGACTTGCGTGGATCTTCTGCCCCTTACCCCCGCCTCCAACGAAGGCGTTGAACTCATCAGCGAAGGGAAATCTCTTCAACGAAGGGAAAGGAAAGAAAGGAAAGTGATCTCGATCCAGTTTTAGCTCACTGATGAGCTAGTATTCCACTTGTCGTGACAGAGAGGACAGACGCTATTCACAAGTGCACTTGTGAAGTAAAGGTGACACTAGTGTGGTATACTGGTATCACTTATCAAGTTGGCAACTACATACACTAATGGCTTCGACATTGGTGTCATTTTTACAACTATCCAATAAGTTTCACTTCTGCAACTACGGCCATGCCTACCTTAATGGTGTCACCTCTACTGTCACAGCGACAATAATTAGGATACAATAAAACCTATTTGCCCATTTTAGTACACTACCGTCATGTTGACCATCCCTGCAGAAGAAAAATCAAGAGCGCGCTTATGTCATTCAATTTACTTGCTGTGGACTTACCAAGAAGTGAGAAGAAGACGAACTTATACACTAGACTGATCTGATTGAGTAAAACATTTTTGGCAATTGTGTACAGAATACAATTCCAGGGGCCCCATGAAAAGCATTGTTAGTCACCGATGGGAGCTTACCCTGGTAAAAGAATACAGAAATGAATAGATAGATAAATAAACATAAAATCTTTCTACGATATTAGTGTCCGATGTCCAATTTTGGCAACTTGCCGCATATATCTACTTATTTTGCAGCAACTTTGCACGATTTCAATATGGTTGAAAATTCACGCGGTTTCAATATGGTTGAAAAAGTGCACGCGCGGCCGCGCGGATGCCATCCATATAATCAAAGGAGCATGACTTAAATGGTCTCTATGCAACCGTTTTGTACTTGGTGTTGATTTACTTGGTCTAGCAATGCGCGTCCTTAATTGTATCAATAAGGGGGAAGGGGGACATTTTAAGTGGTTAAGCTGTACCTGTTGTCAAACGTACCTGCTCTTCAGAAATTCCCGTATTCTTCAGGTAAGCGAAGCCCGACGTTGTGAAGGAGTGCATGAGTTCTTTCGTCAGGGCTTCCATGTCGGCCTCGGAGATGTTCTCCTTGTCGAGGCTATAGGCCGAGAAGTCAATGACCCTTATGTAATCACCCATCTTTTCCGGTAGCCTGGCCTGTGGAGGATAGGTCAGTCTATGTCACACATATCATCCCATAATTACAACCCGACGAACTGGTCTGTCTAAGAAGCCCTATGTCAGAGGAGATACTGTAAATGCATTTTA